>NW_028190108.1:0-233038 GCF_048542155.1 Nylanderia fulva | reverse complement strand
ATTTTGTTATTTTTTTAAATGACGACGAGCTTGATTTTTATTTAAATTTGTTAAAGTAATTATTTTTTATAAACTTAAAGTGTAAGACAGGCAATAAGAGCCAAATCGCGGATGACAGTGCGTTATCCCAACGAAACTAAAATTTTTTCCGTTAGAATTAATTACCTGTGCACAAGGCATCAAATTTTACTTGGTCACGGCCAAGATTTAAAATTGGAATAATCTCTACAAGAGATTTAATTCCATACATCCCCTCTTCCCCCCTAAGGAAATAAATGCGAGAGAAAAATATAGATCCGAAAGTCGCCCAATTTGCTTTAGCAGATAGGTCTAGTTAGAAAACGACTAGTATTAAGAAATGCCGCAAAAAACTTTTGCGCAAAACCAGGCTCAGAGGGTGAATACACCCGCAACAGCTAGCTGATTACAGGCGGCAGCTGCTGAGCCACAAGAGGCTACTGCGTCACAGCAGTTACAAGCTCCCGCACCACAGAATCCTGGACCGAATTTTAACCAAGGTCCAGCACAAGTGAATCGATCTGGAGCTCGCAGAAGAATAGGAGGACGTCCACCACGCCAACCAAATGTGTCAAGAGCTGTACCAAAACCACAGTTCCTTTCCACAACAGCGACGCCAATCAAGAATGATCCATTGTTCTTGTCGGCCCTGGTCCCTCACCCTGGTGCAGAGTTGCGACCCACCGCCCAGATTAAGTACATCCAATCTGGAGCAGTCGAATTACCCGAGGTGTCCCGGCAATCCTATCAGGACATCGTAGCTACAACTCCGGGGTTTGCCCGTTGAGTGCCCCCCGCCGCGTATGACTATTACAGCGCGGCGATAACTTACGGAGTCATGCTTAAGAAGCATGAGTTCAGTGGCTTCCGTATATCGACAGCGGAGCGTGAATTCACCTCCACCATTAATGAACTCAATCTTCGGCCTCCCTCTCTAATAACAACATATGCAGAGGGATTCGGATCTACAACTCTTCCAAATGGAAGAGAATTGCGATTTCGTATGCTCGAACGAGAGTATACCGAGGACGCTGAGACCAATACCATCGGGTGGTTCGGAAAGATGTCCGCAGAAACCCATTTCCTATATGGGCATTATCCAAATCTCGTAGTTTATGCAATGAGAATTGCGGAGGACATGCTCCATACACAGGATCCCGGACGCAATCCAGAATGGAACCTGCCTGATGGAATCAAGCCAGAAGAAAGTTTTTCTCTCGCATTTATTTCCTTAGAGGGGGAGAGGGGATGTATGGAATTAAATCTCTTGTAGAGATTATTCCAATTTTAAATCTTAACCGTGACCAAGTAAAATTTGGTGCCTTGTGCACAAGTAATTAATTCTAACGGAAAAAATTTTAGTTTCGTTGAGATAACGCACTGTCATCCGCGATTTGCCTCTTATTGCCTGTCTTACACTTTAAGTTTATATTTATATTACAGAGCCTTGTTAAACTTTTAATTATTTTTTAATTTGTTTTATTATTTATCGGCGCTTGATTACTTCTTGTTATTTTTTATTTTATTGTTTTGAAGTATAAAATGTTATAATTTATAAGTTTTGTTGATAAATCTGTATACAAGTTTACATCTCACTGATTTAAATGCTATTTAGATATGTTGTAGGAAGAATATTCTGAGTAATTCCCCACAAGAATCAAGTGGCAGTCGGCATTAGGTTAAGAGATATAATAAATGAAAGTTTGACACCAAAATTTGTATACAATGTAATAATGTTTATTTTTTAGTGAAAAAAAGCCTCTTTATGATCTTTATAGGTAGGCAGAGGAGAACGTCCTTCCTCCTCCTCCAAAGAAAGTCTCACTTAACTCAATTAATATCCAGGGAATAAATTTTTATTAATAATAATTTACCCCTTGGAGATAGGTTTGGATTAGGTTATATCTTCCGGAAGTGGAGCTACTCCTAAGGGAAGACGGTACTGTGCCTACGCATGTTTTGCAAGACAAAAATTAATCTTAGGTTTCGCTTCTCCTACAGGGAAACTCTACTTCCGGAATTATATATGTAATATAGCATAACCCACACCTATGTTCTAGGAATCTCTTTTATCAGGAGACGCGGTAGTGTCTCCGGCCATGTTCAAACCCTAAAAGACCTTAAAAGACACTACAAGTCTCCTTATCCTGCACCATCAAAGTCCATTTTTTGGGGGTGTAGAACTACTAAAATATAAAAAATTTTGAATTGCACGTAATATAACCTGAAAGGCGGCATCGCCACGAGTAATTTGAGCCAAGAAAAAATAAAATCGGTCAAGCCGTTCCGGAGATACAAGCGGTCAAAAAGTGATGTTTTTCATGAAAAATTAAGAAACGTCGTCTTCTTCTTCTTTTTCTTCTTCTTCTTCTCTGTCCGCGTCCGCTGACGTCATCAGGATTATATATATATCTAAATCTCTTCTCACCTTTCACTCACACCTCCCTCAACTTCCACCCACCCCTTTCCCTCCCACATCCCGCCCCACCCCACCCCACTCCCACCCCTCTTTCGCCCTAACTCACCCTCTTTCGTCCTATTTTTTCAGTCTTTTTGTTCTCTCTCACCCTCTGTTGTCCTCTTTCACCCTCTTTCACCCTCTTTCACCCTCTTTCGTCCTCTTTCACCATCTTTCGCCTCTTTCACCCTCTTTCGTCCTCTTTCGTCCTCTTTCGTCCTTTTTCACCATCTTTCGCCTCTTTCACCCTCTTTCGTCCTCTCTCACCCTCTTTCATTCTCTCTCACTCTTTCATCCTCTTTCACTCTCTTTCGTCCTCTTTCACCCTCTTTCGCCCCTCTTTCACCCTCTTTCGTCCTCTCACCCTCTTTTTGTCCTCTTTCACCCTCTTTCGTCCTCTCTCACCCTCTTTCGTCCTCTTTCACCCTATTTCGCCCTCTTTCACCCTCTTTCGTCCTCTTTCGTCCTCTTTCACCCTCTTTCGTCCTCTTTCGCCCTCTTTCACCCAATTTCGTCCTCTTTCACTCTCTTTCGTCCTCTCTCACCCTCTTTCATTCTGTCTCACCCTCTTTCATTCTGTCTCACCCTCTTTCATTCCCTCTCACCCTCTTTCGCCCTCTTTCACCCTCTTTCGTCCTCTTTCACCCTCTTTCGTCCTCTCTCACCCTTTTTCGACCTCTTTTACCCTCTTTCGTCCTCTTTCACTCTCCTTTGTCTTCTCTCACTCTCTTTCATTTTTTTTCACCCTATTTCATTCTCTTTCACCCTCTTTCGTCCTCTTTCACTCTTCTTCGTCCTCTCACCCTCTTTTATTCTCTTTCACCCTCTTTCGTCCTCTCTCACTCTTTCTCACCTCTTTCACCCTCGTACGTCCTTTCAAACCCTCTTTCGTCCTCTTTCACCCTTTTTCGTCCTCTTTCACCCTCTTTCGCCCTCTTTCGTCCTCTTTCACCCTCTTTTGTCCTCTCTCACCCTTTTTCATTCCCTCTCACCCTCTTTCACCCTGTTTCGTCGTCTTTCACCCTTTTTCATTCCCTCTCACCCTCTTTCGTCCTCTTACACTTTCTTTCGTCCTCTCTAACCCTCTTTCATTCTTTCTCCCCCCTTTTAATTGCAATGAGTTTAAAAGTAACAATTTAATTTTAATATCATTAGAATATTATTTAGCAGCGCGCCCAGTTTTTTTAACTAAAATTTTATTATTTCTTTTTATTTTATATTAATTTTAAATTTGCATAAGTTTTTAAATTTTAATTTTTGACTTGGCATCTTGCATTTTAGAGCAGATAAATTTTCCAATTTTTGCTGTATCAAATAATTTTACTTTTTTTTTAACTTTATCGGTGTGTACACACAAAACATTTCTTTGAGTAACATAATTTTATATTATTTAATTTTCTTTCTAAAATATTTATAGCTGATTTCATAAAAATTTTAGATCAGCTTTGACATAGCTTATACATCTTTTTTCGGACAATGATTTATAAATCGCTTTTTTTATTTACTCTTATTAAAAGTACATTTATTTTAGTAGTAATAAGAAACTACAAATTAAGTAGAATATAAAAAGTCGGTAAAATGCAATACAGACTTTGAAGTGATAGATTCGAATAAGTCCTTGGCATCGAAACTGTGGAATTTTGCAATGCGTTCATTAAATAACAGAGAATGCGGTGCTTTAGAAGCTGCGGATACACTATTAGGGAATCTCTTGTACGATATGGATAATGATATCATGGTCAAATGGATCGATGTTAATGAGGTGAGAAATAGAAAAGTTAAAACATTTAATGAAATTAAAGCTCTCGATGAAAATTCTACGAATATTTACTGTTCGTCACTCATCGATGATTACTATCCAAATAAACCTCAGGAATTAGAATCATTGAATTTGTACGATTTTGCCAGATTCTGGGAAATTACGAAACAGATGCCAAATAATGACGAAGTCAAGTGTTACAAACTGGCATCGGATTTATTTAAAAAAAAACGAAAAAAGGATTATTTAATTAACCATTATCGATTTAATATAAAAACTGAGCCCGAAAAATACTTTTACTCGCTGCTTCTTCTGTTCAAACCATGGAGAGATTTGAGTGAACTCAAAGGTACATTCGAGACTTACACGGATGCCTTTAAGAATTCAGAGTCTGTTTTAACGAAGGCAATGAAATATCACGAAAGGCTCGAAGAAATACAGAAAGCTTTTGAGAACGTTGCTGAATTAATCGAGAAGCGCGAAAATGATCTGAAAACAGCAGACAGAGACAAATCCGATGACGATGAACTGGATTGTAATCCGATAGAAGCTGACGACGCGATGAAAGATCTGGAAAATTTTGGTAAGATTGACGACCCGATTGATTTATCGCAAATGATGTCGCAATTGAACAAAGACCAGAAAAGAGTCTTTGATGGAGTATGCCAAGTTTTACAAGATAAGAATCAGATTCTGCGACTGTACGTAAGTGGCGAGGGTGGTACAGGGAAAAGTTTTCTAATTGAAACGATTAAACATTGGATCAGAATAAATTTGGAAAAAACGACTGCCATATCTGCTCCCACGGGTATCGCAGCATTCAATATCGATGGCTTGACAATCCATAGAATGTTTCAACTACCCGTTAGTCATGAATCTACACCAAAATATACGCAATTGTCAGACATGGTCTTGAAAACTTTGAGAGACAAGTTAAAGAATGTCGAATTATTTATAATCGATGAAGTATCCATGATTTCAAATGTGACACTTATGTTTATCAATCTACGATTATGTGAAATCTTTGATGCGACAGATACAGATGATGGTTTCTTTGGCAGAAAACACATTCTCCTGTTTGGGGACTTGTTGCAGCTTCCTCCTGTAAAAGGACAATTTTCGTTTGTTAAAATGTCTCGATCAGAGATTCAGAAGTATTTAGGTACCATGGGTGGATGTGATTTGTGGAGATTGTTCGAGTACGACGAACTTTTGATTAATATGCGACAAAGATGCGATAATACATATCGTGATATACTTTCTAGAATACGAATAGGTTTAGTAACGGATTCTGACATCAATGTTCTTCAGTCTAGAAGAATCAATTTTAAAGAAAGTAGTTGCGACGAAAGATTGAATGAACTTTGCACTTATATGAATCAATTACCGATTGATACAATTTGTTTATTGCCCACGTGTTATTTGTGCAAGGTTTTGAACACAGCAATGCTCGATAAAATCGACAGCGATGAAATTCTACTGATAGCAGAAGATGATGTCGACTGTGCTCCAGCAATGAAAAAAAAGGTGCATAAAATTTTAGAAGACAAAGATGATAAAGTGTCTGAAACAGCTGGCATTGAAAGAGTAATAGCGATTAAAATTGGCGCTAAAGTGATGATTCGACGAAACATTGACGTAACTTTGGGACTTGTCAATGGAACGATAGGCAATGTAGTTGCAGTTAATCGCTCTGCTGACGGCAATCGTATTGATTCCATCAAAATAGTTATTTCGGGTAACAAAGAAATCGCAATAACGAAAGTAGATATTAAATTTGAAGTATTCCACAAATTAGTGGTACATCGGAAACAATTTCCATTGTCTCTCAGTTATGGAATAACTATACACAAAAGTCAAGGAATTACATGTAACAATGCAATGATGGATTTAGGAACGACTGTATTCAGTGATGATCAAGCCTATGTAGGTTTGTCACGAGTAAGTAAATTGGAAGGCCGACATTTGATAAATTTCAATCCAGCATCAGTTAAAGCAAACTCGAGAGCCATTGTGGAATATAATCGACTGAGATCTATATTCAAATCTGAACTGCCACAAATCAATCGGTCCGAGAAAAAGGTTGTGAAAATGTACGATCGTCGATGGGCTATCCCTAATATCATTGATGATGTGCAGAATTATGATTGTGAGGAACCAGAAAGTATAGTTACGTGGAAAATATATGGCCTTTGCAATAACGATGCTGTTTCGTGTTACGCTAATGTAATATTACAATGTGCGTTTCATTGCGTACGTATTAGGCAACAAATACTGAAAAATAAAGCATCGAATGCATTGACTGATGCTATCTGCGCGTATGGTGAACGTAAATATTGCAACATTCAAGCGGTTAGAAGATCTGTCGGAAAACGCTTCGAAGAACGAACACAACAAGATGTTTCGGAATTTTTTACGGCTCTAATGTCGACGTATTCCGACATCAATGATGTATTAGAACTCGAATTAAAGCACGTAACATGTTGCTCGAATGTCAAATGTAATTACAATGTAACTAAGCTGGAAAGCAGTAGTTTGCTAATATTACCTATACATTCGACATTAAAAAGGAAAAAAGGTGTCACTCTACAAAATTTGATTAATGTAGAATTTTCTAAATGGGAAACGATAAACGGCAATTGTAACAAATGTAAGGGTACCGTGTTGAAAAGGAAAACCGTAATCGAATCAACTTTATCCGTCGTAGTAATACAGCTCAATTTATATACTTTTGTAAACGGTGCTTCTAAAAAAATTATCAACAATCGGATTAACGCCGTGCCGACGAGTAATATCACGATTAATGAAAAAAAGTACAAGGTAATAAGCGCTATATTTCACGAAGGTGAAGAAATGAATCGTGGTCACTACACGTGTATGTTGAGAGCTGACACAAAATCGGAATGGTATTATTCTAATGATATGGAAGTGTTCAAGAAAAAATGGCCCAAAGGAGCACAAGGGGCATACATATTGTTCTTAGAACAGATTAAATAATGGCGCTGTATAAAGGCTGCCGTAAGCGCCGAAATGAAACATCGGCTGCTCTGGCGCTGTATAAAGGCTGCCGTAAGCGCCGAAATAAAACATCGGCTGTTCTGGCGCTGTATAAAGGCTGCCGTAAACGCTACATTAAAACATCAACTGTTCTAGCGCTGTATAAAAGTTGCCGTAAGCGCAAAAATAAAATATTGGCTGCTCTGGCGCTTTATAAAAGCTGCTGTAAGCGCTGCGTTAAAACGAGTGCAATAAGTTTCTAATTTGACCTAGGCTTCATGACATTTCAAAAAGTATCATCAAGAAAAAAATTATCAGACATAAATATGTATGTCGTGTTAAAATCGGAGAGACGAAGAAAAATATATGGTTGCGTTCTCACGAGAATGGGCGATGGAGGGGCCCATTCTTTATTTTCAATATTTATACAAGAATATAAATTCATTCTGTTGCAATTGAAATAAATGTGCAATGTATCGTTAAAAGTTATTACAATTATACAAACATTTACATATATGATTAAATAAAATATATATGTATACTATAATATAATTATATATTTTATATATGTACATATATACCATATATTTCAATTATTTTGAACTGTATTGCATAAATTGTTACTTATACAAAGTTATGTGATAAGAATCGAAAATACATATTATATATTTGTGATACTTGAATTACTATTAATTTATACATGAATTACTATTATAGAAAGCTGCTCTATATATCTGTACTTTAAAAAGTAAGTGATATCCTAAAAAAATCATAAAAATGAAAAGGTCAGGCCATGTTCAAAAGAAGGCACTCAAAAATTTAAACGATCTAATAATAAATTATCACGAAAAGTAACTGATATGTTATTCAAGGTGCCAGTTCAAAGTGAACATACGTAAAGTGTATATTATCTAAATTTAGTAATAATATATTACCATGAAAAATAACTGTGATATTTTATTCAAGGTGCAAGTTCACATTGAACATACATACATATAAGTAAAACTGATTACAATTTGATTCTAGAAAATAAGTGCGATATGTTATTCTTAGTGCACAAAATATAATAGTCGTTTATAGAGATTTGATTTGAAATTCATACTAGCCCGTACAATGAAAAATAATTGCTCGTAATTCCAGAGTACCAATTTGTTAATGACTCAGAAAAATAACATGGCGGCCTGCTTACGCTTTCTGATTCATCGCTTTCTGTTCTTTCCTGATCCCTTTCTATTCTTTCCTTTTCTTTATCCTCCACCACTCCTTTCTCGCTTTCTGATTCCTCGCTTTCTAAATCTATGACTTTTCTTACTTGTGTTAAGTTTCTTTTATACTTTTTTCCTTCCCCTGACTGTAGTGTTACTGAATTTCCTTTTCGTTCTATTACTTTATATTCTTCCGGACTAAAATTTGGACTTAGTTTATTTTCCTTTGGTGCCCTAACTAATACACGATCTCCTTGACCTAAATCACATTCTTTGGCTCTATTTACTTTGTCATAATATTGTTTTCCTTTTTCTTTTAACCAACTATCGCGTTCTCTAATTTCTGCTTCTACAAATTCACTCTTATCGTTAATTTCCGGAATTTTCGTTCTTAGCTTTCTTTTAAACAATAGTCCTGCGGGGGATATTCCTGTAACTGTGTGTGGTGTTGACCGATACATCAATAAAAATGTTAATAGTTCGTTACGCCAATTTCTTCTCTCCTCAGGCCAAACGCGTGCTCCCTTCCTTCTTCTTCTTCTGTCCTCTCGTCGAGCCGTCGAACCCTTTTTTTCTGTCCGTTTTTTTTGTAGTTGTTGTCAGTTGTCTCCATCCTTGTCTTGCAAACCCTCGCGAAATGTCCTTGTTTTCCACATTTACTGCAGGTCTTCTCTCTCGCTGGGCATTTCTCGTTTGTATATTTGTGTCCTTTATATCCGCACCGATAACATTCGACGCTATTTGTTGTCTTCGTCACTCCCGTCTTCACCTGTTTTTTTCTGTCTGTTATGCGAGCCACCGCTTCACCTTCTATGTCCTTCGTCTGCAGCGAGACGGCTTCCATTGTTTTTGCAATCTCCAGTACTTCGTTCAGTTTAACCTCGCATTTTTCTAATAAACGTCTGCGTAATTTTGTTGAATGGCACTTTTCGATCACTTGACCACAGATTTCTGTATCTGCGTCCTCAAAATTGCAGTTCTTCGCTTGCTGTCGCAATCTTGAAACATATTGTACCATCGTTTCCCCGGTACCTTGAGACAGATTTCTGAAAATGTGTCTCTCATAAGTCGTATTCATTCTCGGTTTGAAGTACTCTTCCAATACTTGCACGGCTTTGGTGTATTGCGATTCTCCTTCCACAACCACTTCCGCATCCGGTATCGCGTAGAAAATGTCTTGTACATCGAATCCTGCATAATGTAGCAGCATTGCTTTCTTTCTCTCGTCGTCTTCTATTCTTTTGCTCACCAGGAACAGCTTGAACGCCCTCAACCAACGTGTCCATCTTTGGTATACGTTTCCCGTTTCTGTGTTCGGGTCGAATGTCGGCAGATTTGTCGTTTCCATGTTCTTCTTAGACTTAATCCTCTTTGTCTCAACTCTCTTCTCCTTTTTTTTTTTTTTTTTTTTTGACTTATCCTCGTCGCCAAATGTAGTATCCTTTTATATAGGTATATGTACGTCTTTATTGCTTACTCTTACACGATATGATACAGAGAGAGTTATATGCTTTTGCGCGTGTCCGTCTCGTAGCCATGCTAGCTTACTTCTGCCGCGTGTACCTCTACGCGTGCGCCTTACGCTTCTCGCTCAGTAGCGTATCTATACACTACAGTATGTAAAAACATATATATTTTATCTTCTTTTACAAAAAAAATAGATAATGTTTTGTCATTATATAAAAAAATATCTCTATTCGTTCTTTAAATGTAAATTTTCGTTTAAAAAGAAATTCTGCAACATAACCAGCATAATGTTGTTACCGAGTAATCATATCTCAATGTGCATCGCGTGGCATGTTAGCTCAAAGTGTCTCTCTAATCTCTTTCAATGTTCTAAGTATGAGCTTTACAATTAGTGTCAGGATCGACTGACAAAATTGTACAAATAATTAATAGGTCAGATCAGTGTTTATACCTCTTCATTTTCCAGACATTTATACGCTTAATTTTCAGTATTATCTTCTAATCACTCAAGACAAAGCTAAAAATAATTTTTAATACACAAACGAAAAGATAATTTTTTTTTAAATATCAAAATATATGAAAATATAATAAAAAATTTCTCCGAAAAATTTCTCTCAGAATGTGTAGCTCAAAATTTCGTCAGTAAATTCTTCATGTGCTCTTTATTAATTATTGTAAGTTTTTTGCAAAGATAAGTCATTATTAAATTCTTGTTCATTTGTGGCAGATTTCATTGATGCGTAACATTCAAACGGCTGTAACTCCACACCTATTGAAAATTGGATACATGTTAATATGAACTTTTTTACTCAAAATAGTTCATACTATAACCTCCTGCAATATGTATCTTTCTTTCTGAAGCACCCTGTATACATATATACATATATACATATATACATACAAACATACATATATATATATATATATATGTATGTTTGTATGTAACATACATATATATATATATATATATATATATATATGTATGTATATGTATTATGTGTTGATTTTAGATAGTAAAAAGTAGATAGTAGATAGTAGAGATGTGTAGATAGTAGAAAGAGCCGAATAATGTACTTAATATTGTTTGTTTACGCCTGAACTGAAAAAACGGCGTAATTTAGTTAAAAGCACAGAGAGAGGTATCGTTTCGGAGGGTCTGAATAAGCACAATGGTAAGAGCAGTCATCCGGCAGGCGAAAGACTCGGATTCGTTTCCCGATTCAGCCGACTTTCGGACCGATATTTTTCTCGACTTGCTTTACAGGGGGATTAAAAGGAAACACGGGAATTAGAGATCTCAACCAAAAGATACTAATTGCTAATTAGCAAAAAAATAAATTTTCGCAATAACATCGTGTTGGACTCTACAGCTAATATATTATATATATATATATATATATTATGTGTTGATTTCAAGAGCCGAATAATATTCTTAATATTAATAATTATTATATATATATATATATATATATATAATATTGTTATATATTATTTATTATTTATTTAATATTATTATATATTATTTGCTGTATTATGTTTGTATTTATAAATAAATAATATAATTTTATACGATTTAATTATTAATATAATAAATGCAAATAGTTCAGCCATACTTCTTAAAGAAAAAAGTACGACGAATTGATATTGAAATGAACGAGACATGGATAGAGAGAGAGAGAGAGAGCGAGAGAGAGAGAGAGAGAGAGAGAGAGCGAGAGAGCGAGAGAGCGAGAGAGCGAGAGAGCGAGAGAGCGAGAGAGAGAGAGAGAGAGAGAGAGAGAGAGAGAGAGAGAGAGAGAGAGAGAGCGGAAAGCCTACAGCTGTCTCATTTATTCTCCTTTAATTTGTGCAAAACCCAAAAAGGTGGCAATCTTATTTGTAAAAAACCGAGCCAGGGACACACATACACAGTTTTAGTTTTTTTCACATACATAGTTTTTTCTGTCGCATTATATAAAGGAAAGTGCGGCAATACCGGGTATTTCGTTTGCCGGGTGATTGCTCGTACCACTGTATTTCTTAAGATTTATGTCTTGTAATTTTTTGTAGGAATTTTATTACGAAGAAATTGAGATATATACAATATCCTCCATTTTATGTAAAAAAAGTTTACTTATTTTCTATTTCAATGACGCAGTGCGATGATATAGCAACCCAAAATATCTCTTTAATGAAGATGCGTGTCCTCTTAAGAATGTAACAATGCACCCCCCATCGTTCTCGACCGAACGTCGGAAGGCTGCGCCAGGCGAACACCGGCCGGGCAGCGCAGCCTTACAACGTTCTGTCAGGAACGATAGGGGGTGCATCATTACATCCTTAAAAGGACACGCACGTGTCTTCATTAAAGAGATATTTTGGGTTGCAATATCATCGCACTGCGTCATTGAAGTAGAAAATATAATTCAATTTTATGATTTGAATTATTATATTTACATTTTTAAAAAACAATTTTTTGCTCTTTTCCCAAACTGAAAGATGAAAAATAACCGCTCAAATAGTAATTGTATTATTTATGTTAGAAAAGTAGATAAAAATTAAAAATATGCAAGAACCGTCCTTTTTATTTTTTTAATTATTTTTTATTAATTTTCCATTGCGTCCTTAGTTTACTTTGTTATAGCAGTTATCAACACGGTCTTCCATTATTTACTTACTTAAATATAGTTACTTAAATATATATATGTATATTATTAAATATTGTAATAATATTATAAACATTAATAATTTTTGCCTTATATTTGATACACGCTGGCTTAAAAAATGCGTTTGTTTACCAACATTAATATAAATAACAGAGAAAAGTATAGAATCGAAAGGATCTGAATAGCTCAGCTGGAAGAGCAGTCGCCCGGCAAGCGAAAGGTCTCGGGTTCGATCCCCGATTCAGCGATTTTCGGATCTATATTTTTCTCTTGCATTCATTTAGTTACTTTCCGTAGGGGGGTTAAAGGGGTATTGAAATTAAATCTCAAAATATGAGATTATTTCATATTTAAAATCTTGGCCGTGTCCAAGTAAAAATTTGGTGCCTTGTGCACCGGTATTTAATTCTAACGAAAAATTATTTTAGTTTCGTTAAGATAACGCATTGTCATCCGCGATTTGGCTCTTGTTGCCCGTCTTATACGTTAAATTTATATTTATATTACAGAGCCTTGTTAAAACTCTTATATTTGATACACGCTGGCTTAAAAAATGCGTTTGTTTACCAACATTAATATATATAACAGAGAAAAGTATAGAATCGAAAGGATCTGAATAGCTCAGCTGGAAGAGCAGTCGCCCGGCAAGCGAAAGGTCTCGGGTTCGATTCCCGATTCAGCGGTTTTCGGATCTATATTTTTCTCTTGCATTCATTTATTTATTTTCCGTAGGGGGGTTAAAGGGGTATTGAAATTAAATCTCAAAATATGAGATTATTTCATATTTAAAATCTTGGCCGTGTCCAAGTAAAAATTTGGTGCCTTGTGCACCGGTATTTAATTCTAACGAAAAATTATTTTAGTTTCGTTAGGATAACGCATTGTCATCCGCGATTTGGCTCTTGTTGCCCGTCTTATACGTTAAATTTATATTTATATTACAGAGCCTTGTTAAAACTCTTATATTTGATACACGCTGGCTTAAAAAATGCGTTTGTTTACCAACATTAATATATATAACAGAGAAAAGTATAGAATCGAAAGGATCTGAATAGCTCAGCTGGAAGAGCAGTCGCCCGGCAAGCGAAAGGTCTCGGGTTCGATTCCCGATTCAGCGATGTTTGGATCTATATTTTTCTCTTGCATTCATTTATTTATTTTCCGTAGGGGGGTTAGAGGGGTATTGAAATTAAAATCTCAAAATATGAGATTATTTCATATTTAAAATCTTGGCCGTGTCCAAGTAAAAATTTGGTGCCTTGTGCACCGGTATTTAATTCTAACGAAAAATTATTTTAGTTTCGTTAGGATAACGCATTGTCATCCGCGATTTGGCTCTTGTTGCCCGTCTTATACGTTAAATTTATATTAATAATTTTTTTTGTTTATTAAGATTAATATATATTTAAAGATATTAAAACCTATATATTTAGCGTATCTAACAAATGTAATTATTATTTTATGATAACAATATCTTTGGTGTACCTGTATACGAAGATACGCTTAAGTTTTTTAACTTACAATTTATGGAGGAAGAAACATTAAGGCGTTCGGCGACACTCGGCGGCACACAATTCCCCCACTATCTTTCCACCGAAACTCAACAAATCTCACGTTTCCAACGCACCCTTTTAGTTTCACCACGTGTGTTTTGTGGTCTCTGACTACTAAAAAACAACAATCCCACCAATTCACCATCTTAATTCCACCTCGTGTGTTTAGAAGTCCCTGACCACTAAAAGACAACAATCCCACCAATCCGCCATCTTAGCTTCACACGAGGAGGAGCTAAGATGGTGTCATGCAAGCGTGGATTTACTATAGGGGCTTAATGGGCTATAGCCCAGGGCGGCAAAATATAGGGGCGGCAAAATATGGAGACACGACGTGGCGCGGCGCGGCGGCGCGTCGTGCCGCAGGACCGCGTTTCAGCGGCTGAGGTTCAGCCGTACGCCGCGGTGTGTCGTGCCCACCGAAACCCTATCTCGCGTGAAAAATGAGACTCGATTGTTACATATATGAGGCCGAACCCGGCAACCGGCAATAATACGTGAGAGTTAGCGTGCGGTAATATATTCATTTATGTTCTTTCATATTTTAATATCAAATAAATTTCTCGATTAGTATATATATATATATATATATATATATATAAATTTGAATTATTAATCGCGGTTTTTTTCTTTTTTTACTTTGTTTTTAAAATTTCTTCTTTTTTATAATTTGTATTAGACTGCTACCGCAGTTTTCAATTTTTTTCTTAAATATTAATAATATTATATAAGAAACATGAGTGACGAACAAAAACAGTTAAAGCCACAATCTCCACTTGATTCCTCTCGACCAAACAGTTAAAAAAAAACAGTTAAGTGGAAGTCAGTACAAGAAACGAAGGTTGGATAAAGCTGAGAGAGAACGTAGTGTCATAGAGAAAACTCTTAAAATTGATAATTTTTTTAATCAACCTAAAGTTGTTAATCAACTAAATAACTTTGAAGAACCAGCAATTCCCATTGCTGGTTCTTCAAAACAGCTGGTTCCCATTACTGATTCAGATAATATAAAAGAAATTGTATCAACAGCGTGTGACATAGACTCTAATTCTAATTTCACCTCCAAGTCCCCAGAGCCAACTACCTCGTCTTCTATGATTAATATCAATCAAAGTAATAATTTTGCAGTTAATTCTAATGTGATGTGACGTGACGTTTCTGAGAGCGCCGTCACAAGGGCGAAAAGCCCGATCGGGTAGGAAGCGGGGATCTGGAGCGCCCCTCATTTCGGGGAGGGTGCGATCCGTTTGCGTTGTTTCGTTTTTTATTACCGTATTTTTGCGAGAATCGCAATTGCACGCAGCATCGGCCCGTCGATGCGCGTGCAACACGATTCGTAGGGAGAGCGACAACGACGGCCCGAGAGAGCGGCAGGAGAGGTTGTAAAGCAAGAGAGAGAGAGAGATGGAGGATGCCGGAATATCACAGCCGAGAGAGAAGGATGGATCGAGAGTGAGAGAGAGAGAGCACGGGACCGCGCGCAGTTAAGTATCAAGTAGCTGAATTTTATTTATTATCTCTCGCGCAATGTTGATGCCGTACGGATATTCTAGGATACCGAGAGGACTCCGGGTCGCGCCTACACCTGGACCGCTCCTGGAGAAGGACGACGGAGGGCTCGGCCAGCCTACTGCTTGTTCCCCCAGGAGAAAAGCCGCAGGAACAAACCCGGAGAAAAATCCTCTCGAGTAGCAGGAAGATACCGGCGAGCGAACTACCCCGCTAGAGGGGGAGGCGGGGAAGACTTTAGGGCCCCGCCATCGACCCTATCATCGAGGGAATGCGCGAGAGATCGGCGCGGTACGTAGAGTACCGAGGCGCGCGAGGCCCGGCTCTCCACTGTTCGGTGTGCCTTAGAACAGAGAGGGTGCCTCCAGAACTCCCAATCGTGCGACCCGAGGACCAGACTTCACCGCCAGAAACTGTAAGCCGCCTCTCGAGTAGTCGTAGATCCGTGTTGGTTGGTACCGTAGGTATTGATCGTATATCGTAATTACCGTGAGTACCGCACTCTCTCATTTTTTGTGTCGTTTTGTGTGGGAGAGAGCGGTCTCTCTCTTTTCTTTTTTGGGAGTATTGTATCGCGGGGCCAGCCGACTTTGCGTTTCGCGAGCCGAGCCCTCTCCGAAAAGTGCCGCCGACAGTCCATCGTCTCGAAAGTAATTATCATAAATTCGGGTTACCGAGATATGTAGAGTCACGTTCCTTATATGCTCGATTATTAGATTTTCGGAATTTGCGTGTAGCCGTTCTCCGCGAGTTTGTTAAATATTTCATTTTTTCGACTCGGCGAGAGAGTCGTGCGGGAGAGTCACGAAATTACCGTCTTCTATTTGTTACTTTTTTTTGCATACCGCACCGTGTCTCGGAGTATCTTATTGTGACCTCTGTCTATACCGCGTGTCCGCGAAAATAAGTTGGACCCTCATAACGTTTACCGATTTTGTCTTTGTTTATCCCGTTCGTATACAAGTGTCGCGAAATTATATAAGATGTTTCACATTGTATAATTAATACTAATTTTGTAAATCAATTCCGAAATACCGATATTCGCCGATCTTATGATATTATATTTTTGTTTCCCTACCGCTAGTTTATATATTACTGTTTGTTACCTAATTATATTATCCAATTGTATTTACCAGATGTCAAATTGTAAATCCTAAGTGTCAAATATATATATCTCTGTCAAATTATAACACCACGTGTATGTCTCTCTATACCTCTCTCTCAACCATAGACCCATCACTTCTATAGACTCGCGACTCTGTATGAAATTTGAAGAAGTGACTTTAAGTACCGTTCACAGTAGTATCGTGGCGCGTTCACATGCGCCTGGCGCCCAACTGTACCGTGAGTACCGAATGTACCTAAGTACGAATAAGTAATTCTTTCCTTACCGAATTTTACCGTGTTAAGATTCAGATTAGTAGAATATTTAAATTGAACGCTCCCCTGACCGAACTTGGCGTTTCGGCACAGGAAAAGACGTTGCAGTGATTGTAAAGGATCCAGCTTTATGGGTAATAAACGATGCTACACGTGAATACGTTTTGCAGCATGAAATTAACCAAGATGTTCATGATAAAAGTTTTGATTTTTCTCGCTCAAAGAGACTTTGTGGTAAGCAATATCGATATTTAAATGAATCTTTATTTAAAACCCAACTTGTCAATGGCCAAATAGTAAAGCGATCGTATTTAATGTACTCAGAAAGTTCTGGTTCAGTCTTTTGTGTTCCTTGACAATTATTTGGTGGAACTACAAAAATAGCAAAAGAAGGATTTGACGACTGGAAGCATGGTAATGATGCATTGAAAAATCACGAGAATTCTTTTGAACACAAGTCGTGTGTTTTAGAAATGAAAATGAGATCAAACACTCTTGGAAAAATTGACACACATTTTTCTTATCAAATAGATACAGAGAAAAGATACTGGCGCAACGTTTTAAAACGGGTTGTAGCCACTGTCCGTGCTTTGGTAATTTCAAGTTTACCTTTAAGAGGTCATATCGAGAAGTTTGGTTCGTCAAGCAGTGGTAATTTTATAATGTGTCTTGAACTTATTTCTGAATTCGATTCTTTTTTGGCAGAGCATATAGCTAAGTACGGTAATCTAGGTCAAGGCCACACTTCGTATTTATCTTCTACTACATATGAACAGTTCGTTAAGTTAATGGCTGAAGAAGTAACAAAACAAATAATTAAAGAATTAAAGAGTGCCAAGTATTTTTCCATTATAGTAAATAGATTCAAGTCCAGACATATCTCATACCGATCAACTTGCAGTGATTGTGAGATATGTTCTGGAAAATGTACATCCTGTAGAGAGGTTTCTCTGTTTTGTTCCGAATGCTGGTCATAAATCAATCGAACTTTTTGATACTATTATCACTGTGCTTGTGGCTTTTGATATCGACATTGCAAATTGTAGAGGTCAATCATATGATAATGCCGCGAATATGTCCGGAAAATATGCCGGATTACAAGCTGGAATTAACGAAATTTCTCCAAATGCTGTATACTCTCCCTGCTCAGCTCATTCCCTGAATTTAGTTGAAGAACATGCAGCAAGTTGTAAAGAAAGTAATGATTTTTTTCTTCTTCTTTAAAATTTGTATGTATTTTTTTCAAGTTCTACTAATCGCTGGGAAATATTACAGAGACATTTAACACAACGTGAAAACAAAACTCTAAAAGGCTTGTCACAAACATGATGGTCAGCCCGTTATGACGCGTGTCAGAGTCTTAATAAAGATTGGAATGAAGTGATTGAAGCTCTTACATCAATTGCGGAAAATGAAACAGAAAAATCTTGTACTCGATGTGAAGCTTCAGGTAACCTTCGTCGACTACAACGCCTTGAAACAGTTATTTTTTCTTTAGTATGGGACAATTTATTACAGAGATTTTATTTTTCTAGCAAGAAGCTCCAAGCAGTTGACATTGATCTTTATACTGTAGCAGAACTATACGGTTCACTAATAAACTATGTTGAAAGTATTAGGGAAGCTTTTGATACCTATGAAAATGCTGCTCTTAAAAAATCATTTATTACAGAGTATGAAGATATATCGAAAAAAAAAGGATAAGAAAACTCCAAGACGATGAATCACGAAATTTTGAAACCGAATTTATTGAACGAAAAAACTTTAAAATTAATACTTTTTATGTCATAGTTGATAGAATAGTTGCAGAGTTAGAACGTCGAAAAGCAGTCTATGAAAAGTTGAGCACGAGTTTTGGTTTTTTAACTAATGGAATTACAATGGATGATAAAACTATTGCTAAAAATGCTGCCAGATTAAGTAATGAATATAAAGAAGACTTGCCAGATTCAGAATCATTTCAAAATGAGTGTCTCCATTTCTTTGGATTTTTAAAAAATTTAAATAAACCTCCGAGCACTATTTGAGAGATCTGTAAAATGATTTACGATAAAGGCCTCCAAGAAGTGTATCCTTATATTAAAATCGTACTTAGAATCTTCTTATGCATACCTGTAACGAACTGTTCAGCAGAAAGATCTTTCTCAGTACTACGGCGCGTCAAAAATTATCTCCGATCTACGATGTGTGATGAACGCCTCAACTATTCAGCAGTTCTTACAATTGAGTCAGAAATCGCAAAACGTATAAATTATGATGATATAATTGATTCATTTGCTGATACTCAGTCGCGTAGAAAGATAATAAAATAAGGTAATAAATTAAAGAAGTAATTCACAATTTAAAGGACTTTCATTTAACAAATGTTTCATTTAACAAGTATTTATAATCAAAATCAACAACTCAATTAAAAATTAAACTATAATAAAAGTAAATATTATAAAACTTATAAAATTATAAAATTAAAAAAATTAAAAAAATTAAAAAACAAAAAAAAACAAAAAAACAAAAAACCGGAATGTGAAGTCCTATCGTGCAGCCTTCTCGTGGCACACTCTGAGTGGTATTTAATAATTTCATTTAATATAATTTTATTTCATATAATAAATAATTATAATACCAGCTAATGCATGTAGGTTTTTTGCAATATTATACAAGTTGACAAGTTACATTAGATTAAAAGCTGTTACATTTCGGATTTATTTTACACGGACGTTAGGCTTGTTAAAAATTGTTACACTTAGAAATCATTATCATGTTCAGATCGCGTTATGTATTTCTTATAAAAATACTACTTTTCACTACCATATACAAGGGGCGGCAGCTACTTTTTAGCCTCAAGCGGCAAAATACGTAAATCCGCGCCTGGTGGCATTGTGGGATTTTGTTTTTCATTTGTCTAAATATCAAGCAGACGTCAACTCATGTCTTCTTCTTCTCTTTGGTAGTTATCCGTTTTTAAGATGATGACTATGAATCCGTCGATTCGTAGCCGTCGGCGACGGCGAATCCGTCTATTACAAAATATAAATTATGCATTCTTTCGAACTCTTATATTTGAGACATTTACTGTTTGTTTGAACTTGTCTACATCACTTGTAATATTATTTAATAATTTTCGTCTGAGAAGAAAAGAGTAGAAGAAAAGAGCAAGTTGTTTGATTATCAAATTATCTTACCAATTCATTTCTGAACATGTTTGAGTAAATTCAACTTTATTCGAAAATAAATGACAAATATTTATTGTACTTAAAACTGTAACTTAGTTTTCAACTTTAGAAATTTAGATTTCAACTCTTTTCCATTGTCTAAGGTGAATGAAATACAACGCTCTCTGAAGTGTTTGAACTGAAGGGAAAATTGGAAACCTTTTGACAAAATCTGAATAGCCCTGTGTGCCCTATTTCATCTTATATTATAATTCATTGGTAATCGTTTCATTACTTTATTTTCTTCCTTTTGCCATCTTTAAATCTAAACCTATTTGTTAGTCGTCATGCAACTGGGTACTAAATTTCTGCTTGCAATGATTCTTTTGTGTGATGTAATCTTTTCAGCTTATTTGCCAATAATTTATTGTGTTCCAGAAGCCGGTAAGGTTAGAGGTGTCGTGAAGACCGGAAATTGCCTCAACAGAAAGATGAACTACCTGTCCGAGATGGTCGAGGGAGGTCTCTACGAGAGTAAGCTTTCGATCCTGTTCGCAGGTGAAAAAGGGAATGAAGAAATTGACCTGGACCTATTAGATGCGGTACGGGATGGAAGTAACTGGTGCGTGCCTTTAGACCAGAGTGAATTCGATCAGCACCAGAGTAAGAAGAGCGTGCTGGTGACCTTGGCCACTGTGCTAATGCACGTGATACCTCGGGTCTCACGCCGGGCGGAGGTGGAGGGGATGGCCCGCGCGCTCTGGGATAGCCTGAACGTGAAGGAAGCGGGGGTATATGTGGACGGCCGTTATCGAGGTGAGTGGGTGAACGGCCTTCCCAGCGGGTGGCGGTGAACGGCACTGCTAGACACCATCTTAAACATTGCTAGCTTCAGATGCGTGGTGAAGTTAGTATACGGTATAACGGGGCGTTTTTGATGTTCCTGTTGTTTCTGATACTTTTGATGTCAATATATTTACTGTTGGAGGATGATATGGACGGCAACAATTATGTTTGTTATGCCAATGAATGTAAGGTGTCGTTGAAAAATTTTCTGTGGAACATTGTAGTGATGGAATAGATGAGCATTTCAATTTTCTTGAACTATCAACTCTTTGCCGTTCCCATTGATCCTTATCAAAGTGAAGCTACGCATTAAAAAAATGGATATTAGTTAAAAATTTATTAATATGAAACTAGTATAATATTTTTTATTATTTTTTAGTAAAATTACACAAGTGTACACGGTTTTGGACCTGAGCAACCAAAAGCTGTTTATAAGGTAAATTCGAAGGCTGAATTCAAATCAGCAGTCCGTTTTTTGAAATTGGTTCTAGTTTTCGAAATATTCAATAAATTCATTATTAGGAGACGCGGTAGTGTCTCCGGCCATGTTCAAACCCTAAAAGACCTTAAAAGACACTACAAGTCTCCTTATCCTGCACCATCAAAGTCCATTTTTTGGGGGTGTAGAACTACTAAAATATAAAAAATTTTGAATTGCACGTAATATAACCTGAAAGGCGGCATCGCCACGAGTAATTTGAGCCAAGAAGGAATAAAATCGGTCAAGCCGTTCTGGAGATACAAGCGGTCAAAAAGTGACGTTTTTCATGAAAAATGAAGTACCGTCGTCTTCTTCTTCTTCTTCTCTGTCCGCGTCCGCTGACGTCATCAGGATTATATATATATATATATATATATATATATATATAATATATATTGTATATAAATCTCTTCTCACCTTTCACTCACACCTCCCTCAACTTCCACCCACCCCTTTCCCTCCCACATACCGCCCCCACCCCCACCTCCACTCCCACCCCTCTTTTGCCCTAACTCACCCTCTTTCGCCTCTTTCATCCTCTTTCGTCCTCTCTCACCCTCTGTTGTCCTCTTTCACCCTCTTTCACCCTCTTTCGTCCTCTTTCACCCTCTTTCGTCCTCTTTCACCATCTTTCGCCTCTTTCACCCTCTTTCGTCCTCTTTCGTCCTCTTTCACCATTTTTCGCCTCTTTCACCCTCTTTCGTCCTCTCTCACCCTCTTTCATTCTCTCTCACCCTCTTTCACCCTCTTTCATTCCCTCTCACCCCCTTTCGTCCTCTTTCACCCTCTTTCGTCCTCTCACCCTCTTTCGTCCTCTTTCACCCTCTTTCGTCCTACCTCACCCTCTTTCGTCCTCTCTCACCCTCTTTCACCCTCTTTCGTCCTCTCTCACCCTCTTTCACCCTATTTCGTCCTCCTTCACCCTCTTTCATTCCCTCTCACCCTCTTTCGTCCTCTTTCACCCTCTTTCGTCCTCTTTCACCCTCTTTCATTCTCTCTCACCCTCTTTCGTCCTCTCCTCACCCTCTTTCATTCTCTCTCACCCTCTTTCACCCTGTTTCGTCTTCTTTCACCCTCTTTTATTCCCTCTCACCCTCTTGTCCTCTTTCACCCTCTTTCGTCCTCTTTCACTCTCTTTCGTCCTCTCTCACCCTCTTTCATTCTTTCTCACCCTCTTTCGCCCTCTCTCATCCTCTTTCGACCTCTTTCACACTCTTTCGTTCTCTCTCACCCTCTTTCGTCCTCTTTCACCCTCTTTCGTTCTCTCTCACCCTCTTTCGACCTCTTTCGTCCTCTTTCACCCTCTTTCGTCCTCTCTCACCCTCTCTCACCTCTTTCACCCTCGTACGTCCTTTCTCACTCTCTTTCGTTCTCTTTCACCCTCTTTCGCCTATCTCGTCTTCTCTTACCCTCATTCGTCCTCTCTAACCCTATCTCCAAAAAATCATAAAAATGAAAAGGTCAAGCCATGTTCAAAAGAAGGTCCTCAGAAATTTAAACCTAGTCTGTACAATGAAAAATAATTATTCGTAATTCCAGAGTTCCAATTTGTTAATATCGAATAATGTATTTGTTTCAAGTAATGGCAGTAGAGTCAAATACATACCTACGTATATGCAGTTTTTGCTGTTAATTGTACTTGAACAAAAAAAATAATTAAATAATTTAAATATAGCACATTTTAAATCAAGAAACTTATATAATCGAACTCTGTTTAGAAAAAGGTAGAACATTTCATTTGCCTCTGCCTTTACAAGAAACATTGGATAAGGTATGTCCTCCGGAAGATCCTATAAATTTGAATCACGAGTTGCACATTCTCGTTCGAGGTATACCCAAGAAATCTAAAGTGGTTTGGGAAAATTTGGTAGATATTAATAAAATGTATAAGGCTTTACAATGGTTGAAAGAAAATAATCCTCATTACTCAAAAATTCGTCTTCCAGCGTCATCTGATGATCTATTAAAGGATAAGTTGCAGGAAACAGAATATAGGATTGTCGATGAGAAAAGCGACAATGACGAAATAAATGAGGTGGTTGAGGAATTACCAGCATTGAATTTGTACAATGTACAGCAAAACAAAAATAATAATGATCAAACCGTTTTAAAACGTACGGCTTTTCTCACACAAATCACTGAACATTCGAATATTAACGATCAGTATACAATATACCCAATACACGCGAAAAGAATCGATAACGAATCTGCATTGAAGCTTTATCAAATGGTGAAAATTGAAGATTTTCCAATGGATAATCGTTATAAATATCTGGATGTCATGTGTTTCCCTGATATCATGTGTTTCCCTAATATTCTGATGGTGTCAATGGACAACGAGAAGATAGAAACTTTGCATTGCCGGAATATTTATTTATTAGAACACGATTGATGTCGAAACATAGTAGATTCAGGTTGAATCTGCAGTATCTGTTTTTCCTTCTCAATGATGCTAACTATCGACAGTTGAAAAGTGGTATCTATTATACGATGATGGTTACTAACCCACGAGAGAGATACACTGCTGGTAGATACTTGAACGAATTGAAAGGTTACGAATTAGAATCGAATTTAATGAGTATTTTCGCAAAATTGAGAAATATGGATCAATTTTGGCGACAACCGTCCAATAATGTAAAATGCATGACTTTGCATTACGGTCCAGCGACGTGGTTTTTGACTTTGAGTCCTAGTGAATGGAAATGGTCCGATTTGGGTGAATATTTACGAGATATGAATCCCGATAAAGAGAAGTTAGGCATCAGCGAACTAGTCGCATACGATCCTGTAAGTACTTCTAGATTCATGTGCATAAAATTCAAAGCCATGATTGATTTTATTTGTTCGTCCGATAATCCAATAGGAAAGGTTATTCATTACTTCTGGCGACTGGAATATCAAAGTAGAGGTATTCAGCACATGCATTGTATGATTTGAATAAAAGATGCTCCAGTATTAGGAAAATCGCCGGATAAAGAAGTTGCTACGTTTATTCGAAAATACGTAACGTGTGAAATTCCAGATGAAAATGTTTCGCCAACGTTGTACAATACGGTAATAAGTGATCAGAATCATAAACATAACTCGTATTGCATGCGTACGAAAAAAACGGTAACTAATATATACAGAAAGTGTCGGTTCGATTTTTCTCGGCCAGTTACTGAGAATTTCGTTTTAAGAGACGTTATCACTTCGATAGTCGGTAACAAAAATTTACGCAGTAAGAGCAGATTGTACGATCTTCCTCGCAAGGAGTCGGAAAGGTTTATAAATGATTATAATCCGTCTATTAAATTAGCCTGGGAGGGAAATATGGACATACAATTTATTAGAGAAAAATCAGAGTTTTTAAACTCATATTTAACAAAATACACGACAAAGTCGGAAAAATGCAATACAGACTTTGAAGTGATAGATTCGAATAAGTCCTTGGCATCGAAACTGTGGAATTTTGCAATGCGTTCATTAAATAACAGAGAATGCGGTGCTTTAGAAGCTGCGGATACACTATTAGGGAATCTCTTGTACGATATGGATAATGATATCATGGTCAAATGGATCGATGTTAATGAGGTGAGAAATAGAAAAGTTAAAACATTTAATGAAATGAAAGCTCTCGATGAAAATTCTACGAATATTTACTGTTCGTCACTCATCGATGATTACTATCCAAATAAACCTCAGGAATTAGAATCATTGAATTTGTACGATTTTGCCAGATTCTGGGAAATTACGAAACAGATGCCAAATAATGACGAAGTCAAGTGTTACAAACTGGCATCGGGTTTATTTAAAAAAAAACGAAAAAAGGATTATTTAATTAACCATTATCGATTTAATATAAAAACTGAGCCCGAAAAATACTTTTACTCGCTGCTTCTTCTGTTCAAACCATGGAGAGATTTGAGTGAACTCAAAGGTACATTCGAGACTTACACGGATGCCTTTAAGAATTCAGAGTCTGTTTTAACGAAAGTAATGAAATATCACGAAAGGCTCGAAGAAATACAGAAAGCTTTTGAGAACGTTGCTGAATTAATCGAGAAGCGCGAAAATTATCTGAAAACAGCAGACAGAGTCAAATCCGATGACGATGAACTGGATTGTAATCCGATAGAAGCTGACGACGCGATGAAAGATCTGGAAGATTTTGGTAAGATTGACGACCCGATTGATTAATCGCAAATGATGTCGCAATTGAACGAAGACCAGAAAAGAGTCTTTGATGGAGTATGCCAAGTTTTACAAGATAAGAATCAGATTCTGCGACTGTACGTAAGTGGCGAGGGTGGTACAGGGAAAAGTTTTCTAATCGAAACGATTAAACATTGGATCAGAATAAATTTGGAAAAAACGACTGCCATATCTGCTCCCACGGGTATCGCAGCATTCAATATCGATGGCTTGACAATCCATAGAATGTTTCAACTACCCGTTAGTCATGAATCTACACCAAAATATACACAATTGTCAGACATGGTCTTGAAAACTTTGAGAGACAAATTAAAGAATGTCGAATTATTTATAATCAAAGGAATTACATGTAACAATGCAATGATGGATTTAGGAACGACTGTATTCAGTGATGGTCAAGCCTATGTAGGTTTGTCACGAGTAAGTAAATTGGAAGGCCTACATTTGATAAATTTCAATCCAGCATCAGTTAAAGCAAACTCGAGAGCCATTGTAGAATATAATCGACTGAGATCTATATTCAAATCTGAACTGCCACAAATCAATCCGTCCGAGAAAAAGGTTGTGAAAATGTACGATCGTCGATGGGATATCCCTAATATCATTGATGATATGCAGAATTATGATTGTGAGGAACCAGAAAGTATAGTTACGTGGAAAATATATGGCCTTTGCAATAACGATGCTGTTTCGTGTTACGCTAATGTAATATTACAATGTGCGTTTCATTGTGTACGTATTAGGCAACAAATACTGAAAAATAAAGCATCGAATGCATTGATTGATGCTATCTGCACGTATGGTGAACGTAAATATTGCAACATTCAAGCGGTTAGAAGATCTGTCGGAAAACGCTTCGAAGAACGAACACAACAAGATATTTCGGAATTTTTTACGGCTCTAATGTCGACGTATTCCGACATCAATGGTGTATTAAAACTTGAATTAAAACACGTAACATGTTGCTCAAATGTCAAATGTAATTACAATGTAACTAAGCTGGAAAGCAGTAGTTTGTTAATATTACCTATACATTCGACATTAAAAAGGAAAAAAGGTGTCACTCTACAAAGTTTGATTAATGTAGAATTTTCTAAATGGGAAACGATAAACGGCAATTGTAACGAATGTAAGGGCACCGTGTTGAAAAAGAAAACCGTAATCGAATCAACTTTATCCGTCGTAGTAATACAGCTCAATTTATATACTTTTGTAAACGGTGCTTCTAAAAAAATTATCAACTATCGGATTACCGCCGTGCCGACGAGTAATATCACGATTAATAAAAAAAAGTACAAGCTAATAAGCGCTATATTTCACGGTGGTGGAGAAATGAATCGTGGTCACTACACGTGTATGTTGAGAGCTGACACAAAATCGGAATGGTATTACTCTAATGATATGGAAGTGTTCAAGAAAAAATGGCCCAAAGGAGCACAAGGGGCATACATATTGTTCTTAGAACAGATTAAATAATAGCGCTGTATAAAGGCTGCCGTAAACGCTACATTAAAACATCAACTGTTCTAGCGCTGTATAAAAGTTGCCGTAAGCGCCAAAATAAAATATCGGCTGCTCTGGCGCTTTATAAAAGCTGCTGTAAGCGCTGCATTAAAATGAGTGCAATAAGTTTTTAATTTGACCTAGGCTTCATGACATTTCAAAAAGTATCATCAAGAAAAAAATTATTAGACAGAAATATGTATGTCGTGTTAAAATCGGAGAGACAAAGAAAAATATATGGTTGCGTTCTCACGAGAATGGGCGATGGAGGGGCCCATTCTTTATTTTCAATATTTATACAAGAATATAAATTCATTCTGTTGCAATTGAAATAAATGTGCAATGTATCGTTAAAAGTTATTACAATTATACAAACATTTACATATATGATTAAATAAAATATATATGTATACTATAATATAATTATATATTTTATATATGTACATATATACCATATATTTCAATTATTTTGAACTGTATTGCATAAATTGTTACTTATACAAAGTTATGTGATAAGAATCGAAAATACATATATTTGTGATACTTGAATTACTAGAAAGCTGCTCTATATATCTGTACTTTAAAAAGTAAGTGATATCCTAAAAAAATCATAAAAATGAAAAGGTCAGGCCATGTTCAAAAGAAGATACTCAAAAATTTAAACCTTTCAAAATTTAAACAATCTAATAATAAATTATCACGAAAAGTAACTGATATGTTATTCAAGGTGCCAGTTCAAAGTGAACATACGTAAAGTGTATATTATCTAAATTTAGTAATAATATATTACCATGAAAAGTAACTGTGATATTTTATTCAAGGTGCAAGTTCACATTGAATATATACATACATATAAGTAAAACTGATTACAATTTGATTCTAGAAAACAAGTGCAATATGTTATTCTTAGTGCACAAAATATAATAGTCGTTCATAGAGATTTGATTTGAAATTCATACTAGCCCGTACAATGAAAAATAATTGTTCGTAATTCCAGAGTACCAATTTGTTAATGACTCAGAAAAATAACATGGCGGCCTGCTCTCAAAAAACTTTCGATGGGTAGAATAAATAATTGAAATAAGAGTTGTGAAAATTGTATAAATTAAAAACCTCTAATCTTTCTTTAGTAAAATTTCGAATTTTCGTATCAACTTCCGATTTGTGTTATACCGTATTTTCAGGGAGTAAGTTATTGATCAGAAAACTTTGCCTTGTTGCTCGAAACGGGTGTATATTAAGTAAAATTGATAAATGTACAGTTCTCAGGTCAACTACAATAAAGCTATACGCTTAAAAAGTTTACTGATTATTTGTCGTAATATACAATAAAAAATTACATATTAATTATTCAAGATACAAGTGAGAAATAAATATCATTAAAATATACAAAAAAAATTTATCAATTTGACTCTGAAAAGTAAGTGACATGGTTCTCAAAGTGCAAGGTTTCATTTGACTTACAATTTTCTTCAGAAACACAGAAGAAAAAGGTATTTGTATATAGTTTTGTATATTCACTTCGTTGTGTGTGTAGAGCTTTTAAAAATACGTTGAATCCTTATTCTAATCTAATCTTCTTCTAATGTAATACTTTTCGTATTTCAAATGTTGTAGTAATTATTCTGTAAGAGCTTCGACATTATTTCTAAATGGACATCGAGAAACATCATAGTTTTTTGAGAGCAGGCCGCCATGTTATTTTTCTGAGTCATTAACAAATTGGTATTTTGGAATTACGAGCAATTATTTTTCATTGTACGGGCTAGTATGAATTTCAAATCAAATCTCTATAAACGACTATTATATTTTGTGCACTAAGAATAACATATCGCACTTATTTTCTAGAATCAAATTGTAATCAGTTTTACTTATATGTATGTATATTCAATGTGAACTTGCACCTTGAATAAAATATCACAGTTACTTTTCATGGTAATATATTATTACTAAATTTAGATAATATACACTTTACGTATGTTCACTTTGAACTGGCACCTTGAATAACATATCAGTTACTTTTCGTGATAATTTATTATTAGATCGTTTAAATTTTTGAGTACCTTCTTTTGAACATGGCCTGACCTTTTTATTTTTATGATTTTTTTAGGATATCACTTACTTTTTAAAGTACAGATATATAGAGCAGCTTTTTAGTAATTCAAGTATTACAAATATATGTATTTTCGATTCTTATCACATAACTTTGTATAAGTAACAATTTATGCAATACAGTTCAAAATAATTGAAATATATGGTATATATGTACATATATAAAATATATAATTATATTATAGTATACATATATATTTTATTTAATCGTATATGTAAATGTTTGTATAATTGTAATAACTTTTAACGATACATTGCACATTTATTTCAATTGCAACAGAATGAATTTATATTCTTGTATGAATATTGAAAATAGAGAATGGGCCCCTCCATCGCCCATTCTCGTGAGAACGCTAATTCGTTTCTGCTTCGCGAATAGCTTCCGGTTTTTCGTTACCGATTTTACGTTTTTTGAACGTGTTTTTTAAAAAGTTGCAAATATCATTATATAAATATGTATTTATGAAAAAATATGTTTCTGATATACTAAATATGTGATATGCAATATTGCACATATATAATTATATCATTTATTTATTTTGTATATAATCAAACTAATCATTATTTGAAAAACAAAGCCCTGAATATTTACTTTTGTTAGCAATATATAAAGTTAAATATATATATATATATGCATATATTTAACTTTATATATATATATATATATATATTTATATATATATATATATATATATATATATATATTTAAAACCACAATCTCCACTTGATTCCTCTCGACCAATAGAGCCAAACGCGATGTTATTGCGACAATTATGAAAGAAAGAACATTTGGAAAAATAAGGAATTTGAATCCTATGGTTGGGATCTCAAAAATTTCCCCTGTTTCTTCTCTTAACATCCCCTGTAAAGAAATAGGTGAGAAAAATATTGGTCCAAAAGTAGGCTGAATCGGGAATCGAACCCGAGACCTTCCGCTTGCCGGGCGACTGCTCTTTCAACTGAGCTATTCAGACACTTACGAATAAATATTCTTCTCAATGTTTATACCCCCCCACCCACCCACAGCAATAACATCGCGTTTGGCTCTATTGGTCGAGAGGAATCAAGTAGAGATTGTGGTTTTAAAAATTAAAAGAGCTGACTTAATAAGTATTTTCATTATATATATTTAATTTTATATATTGCTAACAAAAGTAAATATTCAGGGCTTTGTTTTTCAAATGATGATTAGTTTGATTATATACCAAAATGAATGATATAATCTCTAAAAACTTACCTTTAAAAAAAGGTAAAAAAAGATGCCCAGTTAAGGCATGCCAGTAACAAAAAATTATCCATTGCAAACCCATGTAGAATCCTATGAAAAATTAATCATTGCAAACCCATGTAGAATTCTATGAAAAATTAATCATTACAAACCCATGTAAAATTCTATGCCAAATAAATCATTGCAAACCCATGTAGAATTGTATGAAAAATTATCCATTGTAAATCCATGTAGAATCTTACTACAAAAGTAATGATATAAAAAAAATTGCGCCAAGTTAAAGTAGAAACTTCTACCAGTGAAAAATTGCAAACATATATAGAATCGTATAATAAACTAGTAAATTAATATAATAGTAAATTTATATAAAATTAAAAAAAAATAAAATTTTAGTTAAAAAAACCAGGCGCGCTGCTAAGTTTCAAAATTACAATGCACCTTAAAGTTACATACTTAGTTAAATTACAACTTAATTTAATTACAAAATATATTTTAACTGCAATAAATTTTAAAGTAGCAAATAATTAAATTTTAATATCATTAGGATATTATTTAACAGAGCGCTAAGTTTTTTTAACTAAAATTTTTTTTTTTTTTAATTTTATATTAATTTACTATTATATTAATTTAGTAGTTCATTATACGACTCTATACTATATGTTTGCAATTTTCCACTGGTAGAAATTTCTACTTTAGCTTGGCGCAATTTTTTTTATATCATTACTTTTTTAGTAAGATTCTACATGGATTTACAATGGATAATTTTTCATACAATTTTACATGGGTTTGCAATGGTTTATTTTGTATAGAATTTTACATAGGTTTGCAATGATTAATTTTTCATAGAATTCTACATGGGTTTGCAATGATTAATTTTTCATAGGATTCTACATGGGTTTGCAATAAGTAATTTTTTGTTTAAAGTAATAACAGCAATCAATTGTCAAATGTTTCTGTTATTATTTAACCATTTTCAGTGACAAACTAAAATACAATAATTGATATTAACAAATAATCGGATAAATAAGAATAAATTAATATACCTTTAGAACAGCAGTAATATCAGTCAAAAAACAACGATCTATGTCGACATATTAAACGGAATTAAAGTCACTCGGTGAAAACAATTATATTTCGAGGCACCGACAAAAGTAGAAGAGAGAGGAGTCAACAGAAAGAGGGAAAAGAAAAAAGAAAAAAGAAAGGAGAAAAGTGGATAGAAATTCAAATATCTCCCAGAATAGGGAAGATTACACATACTGTATGCCTCTCATAAACTCATCTTAAGTGATGCGGGTGTTGTCTTTTATGTACTTCCATCTTTTTGTTAAACTAGAAATAGCCAAATCTATTGGTATATTAGTGAACAAAGAGACCGCATCAAGTGAAAGCAATTTATAGTTTGGTTCCAATCTTTCTATTCTGGGAGATATTTGAATTTCTACTTTCAGAATCCTTTAACACAAAAAAGGCACCATAATTAGTTTAGTAGATAAAGTTATCAAACTATCCCATCCTCGCTTTTATCAAGAATATTTGAAAAAAGTCATACACATTTTATTGGATAACTGCTTTTCTTTGGATTTTATTTTTCAGACAATTAAGAACAGACTTTTTTATTTATTCTATTTATCTGACAATAATAATAATGAGAAGTTATCTGGTAATAACAAAGATTCACAAAAACCTTATTTCGTGTTTTCTTATGCTCACTCAGTGGAAACTAAATTGAATTTAATAACAAAAAATGTCGGATACAGAACTGCATTTTCGAAGGCCAAGAATCTCAATAACATTAAGAGACACGATAGTGTCTCGCGACCAGTTAAGGGCGTAGCGGAGACACCGTGTATCTTAACGCGAGTCGGACATTTGAATCTTTATAATATTTCGAATCCTCAATAATGGCTGAAGCAATCGAGTTTATACTAGACTTAATCGATAGATTGAGTTCGAATTATATAATAAAAGTGTCTTTATTTCTGCTCTACGTGATTTGTAAGCAGAGATATATAAATGCAAAGTCGAAATATAAAAAATTTCTATTAAGAAACGTCCGCGTCATCATTATCATCATCGACCACGCATACATAGTAATATCGTGTTACACGTATTCACACGTATACAACACATGCGCACACATATATCACACGTACACAACACATGCAAGATGCATGTAGTGGTAATTTTGTCCATCTCGCACGTTTTACAACAGATGGCGATAGTGGCGCTCCGCCATATCGGCAGCGTGCGGGGTATGGGGTGGAGAGCGAGAGAGCGCTGAGAGAGGAGAGAGAGAGAGAAAGAGAGAGAGAGAGAGAGAGCTAGAGAGAGTAGAGAGAGAGAGAGAGAGATTGATCTAGATCTAGCTCTATCGCTCTCTATCTCTATCTCTCTATCGTCTCTCTCGTCTCTCTCTCTCCCTTCCTCTCTCTCTCTCTCTCCCCTCTCTCTCTCCCTTCCTCTCTCTCTCTCTGAAGTGGAGAAGACGTGTGTCACATCGCTCCGTCAAAATACTGAGTTTTCACCGGTAAACAGTGGAAAAGAAGTATAATAAGTTATTCAAGTTACGCTGCCATAAAAAGGGGATAGCTATGAAAGTTATCTAGCCGGGATATGGCGATCTGTGACTGTGAGCAGTGAATTTATTCTTCGGGACATTGAAGTCTCGTAAGACAAGTAGACATTATACGTGGACACAATAGTGCTGACGTGTGAAAGTGGATCACAGGTGAATGATCGATTAGGCTGATATTAGCGGTTTCGGCCGGTAATTATCGGCATGGACGACGAATATGCAGAGTATCGATGCTCGGCATGTAGGAAGGCAATAAAGAATAAAGTCGTCAAATGCAAAACTTGTATAAATAAGCTTTTTTACCATTCAGGATGTGTAATTAAGCATAAAATTCTGGACAGTAGACAAGAATTAGTGCCGTGTAAAGGCCCATTTGAGGAGTTTTTGATTGATAGTAAAGAAACAAACATGAAGAAAGCGACGCCAACGGCAGGAAGAGATAGGACATTGTCTACAGGATCCGTGGGATCTGCAGGATCGTTCACAAGTAAAGGATCAGGCATTGATGTAAAAGTAGACTGGATCATAAAAACTGTAAAGGAAATAAAAAATGAAACAACCTGTAAAAATGAAATTAAACTAATGATTAAAGAAGTAGTTCAAGAAGAATTAGTAAATGTTAAGCAAGAACTGGAAAACTTGAAGAAAATGATACAGGGAGTAACATGTGTATCAAAGGAAGAATCGCAGATAAGCTACAGTGAAGCGGTTAAAGGGAAGAAGAAAGAAAACGTTATAATTGTTAAGCCGAAAATGCAACAAGAGAGTGAAGCCACTAAAAAATTGATAAAAGAAAAGGTGGATATTAAGAGTATGGCTATGGGAATAACGAAATTAAGGAAAGGTAGCAAGGGAACAGTGATCGTGGGTTGTGAAACCGGCGAGGAGGTGAAAAAATTGAAGGAGACAGTTCAAGCTAAGCTGGGAGAAAATTATAAAGTGATAGAGTCGCCTCAATCAAAACCAAAGATAAAAATTATTAATATAGATGTAGAAGAGATGAAATTAGATGATAATGAACTTATAAATACGATAAAGATGCAGAATAAAATAGATACAGCAAATATGCGAATTGTGAAGAGAATGATCAAAGAAAGGAGAAATAATCAATCTGAAAGAAAAGGAAATGAAGAAGGGTCAATAATAATAGAAGCAGATGAAGAGACACATGAGCTGATATTGAAGAAAGGAAAGCTAAGTGTAGGATGGAAGAAGTGTCCTGTATTTAATCACATCAATGTTAAAAGATGTTTCAAATGCTGGGGATATTATCATATTGCAAAAAATTGTACGCGAGAGGAAGCATGCTATAAATGTGCAGGAAGTCATAACTCGCGTGATTGTACAGCGACAAAAAAGAAATGTGTGAATTGTATGTTCAAAAATCGAACATACAATCTGAATATAAGCGATGACCATGACGCCCTTAGTCCGGAATGTCCGACCTTTAAGAGGGCGCTACGGGAGGAGAAGAGGAGAGCAGGCTGGGAGGACGCTAAATAGCAACCACAGGAAGAAGCGGAGATAATACTATATACAAATGCGCAAAGTTTAATTGCGCACAGAGATGAGATACAACATCAGATCATGAAGAAAATAAATCCTGCGTTCTTAGCATTATCGGAGACCAGAGTGACTGAGGATATCGAAGACAGTGAAGTGAACGTTCCGGGTTATAGTATAGTTAGATGTAATGCTGAGAATAGGAATACGGGAGGAGTTATTTTATACGTTAGAAGCGATATTAAATATGAAATAGTATTAGAGGGAAAAAAAATTAGAATCGAATTGTTGGTGTGTTGCGGTAGAAGTAAAAGATAAATTATATAAAGGAGTGATAATGGTAATATATCACTCACCGAGCGCATCGCACGGAGATTTCTTGAGATTTTTCGAGGATATAGTAGAAGAGTTTATAATAAAGGGAGAATGCATGGTAATAGGAGATTTTAATATAGATCTTATGAGAGATTCGTTTTATGCGAATAAACTGCAAACGACAATGCTAAGCTTAGGTATGAAACAATATGTTAACGAACCGACGAGAATTACGAAAGACAGTCAGACAATTATAGATTTGATCTTCGCTAATAATAATAAAATAGTACAGGTAATTCATGAACCTAAAATTACGGATCACGCGTGGCTGAAAGTTGAGCTGAGTGTTAGTAAAACTGAAAGTAAATATAGAGAATTTAGTGCTAGGAATTATAAAGAGTTTGATGAAAATAAATTTGCTATATTAGTGAAAAATAAATTACAAGAAAGCCAGGAATGTCAGTGTGAATGTATGGGTGTCAGTGAGAGGGCGAAAAAACTTGTCGATAGTATAGTGGGTGCGTTAGATGTAATGGCGCCGAGGAAAAAATTTAGAATTCCGAAAGTTTGGGAAGGGAAGAAATGGTTTTCAGACGAAATAAAAGAGGCTGCGGATAGAAGGGATAAGGCATATAGAAGAGCATTGTATGACGATACCGAACAAAATTGGTCGCAGTATAAAATTGAAAGAAATACAGTAGTAAAATTAATTAGGGAGAAGAAAAAAGAATATTATGAAAATATGATAGATCTTAATAAAGAAAATCCTACGTCTATGTGGAAAACCTTGAAAGAAATAATTAGAGGCGAGCCAGTAGGCATAAAAGAAGTAGGAAATATAGATTTTGAAATTTTAGGCGATATCGAAGAGTGCAATATAGCTGATAAATTTAATTTATATTATATACAAAGTATTAATAGTATAATAAACTCTATAAAGGTCGTTAGATCCGGTGATATAATCGAACATTGGATGAATATAAATAAGAAAATTATTTATATTATCGAAAATAAAGGATTTATGGAAAATTTCGTGACTATTAAACTAGAGCAGTTAGAAAAAATTGTTATGGGATTGCCGAAAAAGAAAGGTACGGAAGAGGGAATAACTAGCGATATATTGAGGACAACTTTTTCTGTAATAAAAGAGGAATTTGCGAATATAATAAACAATTCTTTAAGAGAAGGTCTCTGTCCGGAAGGTTGGAAAACCTCTACGATAATACCGATTCCAAAGATAGATAAAGCGAAAAAAGCGAGCGATTATAGGCCTATAAATATGTTACCAATATTTGAAAAAGTGTTAGAATTAGTAGTAAAAGAACAACTTGAAATGTATTTGGAAACTAACGATATTATAACAGAACATCAGTCGGGGTTTAGAAAATATTACTCGTGTGAAACAGCGATTCAAACTGTCATTGACGAATGGAAATTAATAGTAAGCGAAGGAAAAATGGTAGGTGTAATTTTCATGGATCTTAAGAGAGCGTTTGAAACAATAGACAGAGAAAGATTATTAGGAAAAATGTATTATTATGGAATTAGAGGAATGGCCTTAGAATGGTTCAAATCATATTTAAATAATAGGAAACAGCAAGTGCGTTTCAATCATACATGGTCTAAATTATTGACAACAGAATACGGAGTGCCACAAGGCTCGGTACTAGGACCTTTACTATTTATAATATATATAAATAATATAATCGAAGGCTGTCCAGAAGGGTGCAATATAAAAATGTTTGCAGACGACACGCTTATATACGTAAGTAGAGAAAGTAGCACGGATATAGAGATAAAATTGAACACGGCTTTTAATATAATCGAACGTTGGATGAATATAAATAAGTTAAAAATGAATGCAAGTAAAACGAAGTATATGATAGTTAGAAGTATTCGAAAAGAATTGAGAGGTAATACTATTTTGAAATGTCTGGACGGAATTGAAATAGAGCGTGTAGAGACTATGAAATATCTAGGTATAATTATCGATGACAGACTTCGATTTCAAGATCACTGTGATTATATGTTAAAGAAAATAGGTAAAAAAACGAGTTTCTTAAATAGAGTAGGTAATTACATATCAGTGTATACTAGATGCATTATATATAAGACAATCATAGCTCCTCATTTTGAGTATTGCGCGACGATATTAATAGGCATGGGGGAGACGCAGATAACCCAACTGCAGAAGGTACAAAACAGAGCTATGAGGATAATACTTCAATGTGATAGATACACCAAAGTAGAAGACATGCTAGAGGCGTTGCAATTTATGTCAATAAGACAAAGATTACAATATAATATATATATATTTATTTTCAAGATATTGAATAACCTGTTACCAATTCAGTTAAGAGATAAGTTACAAATAGTAGGGAACAAATGCGATAGGGAAACAAGACAAGCGGGTAATATCGAAATTCAATTTCGAAAAACAAGGAGTGCACAGAAAAGTTTGTTTTATGAAGGAAGTATATTGTATAACGTCCTGCCAGTAGAAATTAAAACTTGCGATAGGCTCGAAATATTTAAAAGAAGATTAAAAGCGCATATCTTACATATGTAAATGTTAAATGTAAATGTTAAACTGTATAAGAAAATAGCTGAGAAAGCTAAATAAAAGCTCATCAATCAATCAATCTCTCGGGCTCTCGAGCAGACGTGTGTCACATCGCTCCGTCAAAATTCTAAGTTTTTGTTAGTAAATAGAGAGAGAAGAAAATAAATAAGTTGCTCAAGTTACGACGCTATAGACCGGGGATAACTATGAGGGTTATCTAGCCGGGATGTCGCGATATGTGAATGTGAGCAGTGAATCTATTGTGGAACAGAGAAGTTTTCGCAAGACAGGTAGACATCTTTTGCATTATACGTGGTCATTAGTGCTGACGTGTGTAAGTGGATCACAGGTCTGCGAACGCTTAGATAGCGATCTCGGCCGGCAATTATCGACATGGACGATGAATATGCAGAGTATAGATGCTCGGCATGTAAAAAGGCAATAAAGAGTAAAGTTGTTAAATGTAATACTTGTTCAAAGCTTTTTTACCATCCAGGATGTGTAAGTAAATATAAAATTCTAGATAAAAATCAAGAATACGTGCTGTGTAAAGGACCATTTGTGGAGTTTTTGACCGATAGTGAGAAAGAAACAATCATGAAGAAAACACCGGCGGCGGGAGGAAAAGATAAAACATCATCTACAGGATCTACAGGATCTACAGGACCGTCCACAAGCGGTGGTATTCAAGGGTTAGGCATTGATGTAAAAGTAGACTGGATCATTAAAGCTGTAAAAGAAATAAAAAATGAAACGACCTGTAAAAATGAAATTAAAAGTATGATTAAAGAAGCACTTCATGAAGAACTAGGAAGTATTAGACAAGAAATAGAAAATTTGAAGAAGATGATGCAAGAAGTAGCAGGTGGCTCAAAGGAAGGATTACAGAGGAACTACAGTGAAGCGGTAAAAAATAAGAAGAAAGAAAACATTATAATTGTGCAACCGAAGAGGGAGCAGGAAAGTGAAACTACCAAAAAATTGGTGAAAGAGAAGATAGATATAAAGAAGCTGGAAGTGGGAATATCAAAGTTGAAGAAAGGAAATAAAGGATCGATTATCCTTGGATGTGAGAGCAAGGGAAAAATGGAAAAGCTGAGGGTTACAGTACGTGAGAAGCTAGGTGACGATTTCAAGGTCACAGAACCGAAAGGAGTAAAACCAAAAATAAAGGCTGTAAATGTTAGAGAAGAAGAAATGCAACTGGATGATGAAGTCTTAATTGACTCAATCAAAAAACAAAATAAAATTGACGAAGAACTCCACATAAAAATAGTAAAGAGAATGGCCAAAGGTAACGAAAATTCTCGTGCTGGAAGTGGAAAAAAAAAGACGGTTCCTTAATAATGGAGGTAGATGAAATTGCCCATGAGCTGATGCTGAAAAAAGAAAAAATAAATATCGGATGGAGGAAATGTCCTGTGTTTGAACATTACAGTGTTAAGAGATGCTTTAAATGTTGAGGTTACTATCATATTGCTAAAAATTGTAAGCGAGAAGAAACATGTCATAAATGTGCTGGAAATCATAAAGCAAGTGACTGTAAGGTAACGAAGATGAGGTGTGTAAATTGTATGTACAAAATTAAAACGTACAACTTAAAGATAAATGACAAACATGATGCGTTAAGCAGAAAATGTCCGACTTTCACCAGAGCACTGGAGGAGGAGAAAAAAAGAGCGGGCTGGGAGTCCACTAAGTAGCAATCATGGATGGAATCAATTGTATACACGAACTCGCAGAGTGTGATGGCGCACAAAGATGAAATTCAAGACTATATGAAGAGGATGAATCTTGCAGTCGTGGCGTTGTCGGAGACTAGGCTCATTGCGGAAATTGAAGACAGTGAAGTGAATGCGCCGGGATATAGTTTAGTTAGATGCGATGGGGAAAATAGAAACACAAAAGGCGTAATGATTTACATAAGAAATAATATCAAATATGAGGTAATAGTTAAAGAAAAAATAGTATCTAACTGTTGGTGTGTAGCGATAGAAATGAGAGATAAAATATATAAAGGAGTAATTACAGTAGTGTACCATTCACCGAGCGCGTCGGATGGTGATTTTTTAAGATTTATAGAGGATGCAGTGGACCGTTTAGTAGCGAAAGGGCAATGCGTCATGTTGGGTGATTTTAATATAAACTTAATGACGGAAGTGTTTTATGCTAAAAAGCTAGTAAATGAGATGTTGTGTTTGGGCATGAAACAATACGTAGACAAACCAACTAGACTTACAGAAAATAGTCAATCTTTGATAGATTTAGTTTTTGCAAATACTAAGGTAAACTGTAACGTATATGATAAGCCGAGGATAACAGATCATTTATGGATAAGCGTTGAACTTAATAGAAGTAATATTGAAGAAAAATATAGAGAATTCATTAGTAGAGATTACAGCAAATTTCAAATAGATGATTTTTTATATGCAATAGAGGAAGGATTAGAAAGTAGAATTAATTTAGGGGTAAATGAAAGAGCAGAGAAATTTGTGCAGAATATGGTAGTGGCATTAGATAGGGTAGCACCAAAGAAAAAATTTAAAATTCCAAAAATATGGGAAGGAAAAAAATGGTATACGGATGATATAAGATTAGCTACAAATGCAAGAGATGAGGCGTATGCAAGAGCGGTATATGCGGGTGAAGAACAAGATTGATTACAGTTTAAAACTGAGAGAAATACGGCAGTCAAAATAATTAGAAAGAAAAAGAAAGAATATTATGAAAACATGATAGATGATAATAAAAATGATCCTGTATTAATGTGGAAAACTCTAAAGGAAGTCATAAGAGGAGAGACTAGGGGTTCGAAAGAAATTAATAACATAGACTTTGAAATATTAAAGAATGTAGAAGAATGTACGTTAGTGAATAATTTTAATATATTTTATATACAGAGCATTAACGATATAATAGAATCTATAGAAAAAAGAGACAGTAAAAATACAAAAACCATTTATGTTATAAATAGTAGAGATAAAATGGAATATTTTAAGTTGATAAATTTAAAGAAACTTGAACAAATTGTTATGGCTTTGCCAAAGAAAAAAGGAACAGATGAGGGAATATCTAGTGATATATTAAAAATAAGCTTTCACGTAATAAAAAATGAACTATTGAAGATAATAAATGATTCATTATTAAAAGGAGTGTGTCCGGAGGGATGGAAAACATCTACTATTGTACCAATTCCTAAGGTAGAGAAACCAAAGAAAGCAAGTGAATTTAGACCAATTAATATATTACCAATTTATGAGAAAGTCTTAGAATTAGTCGTAAAGGAACAAATAGATGAATACTTACATAATAATGATATTATATCAGAGCATCAATCAGGATTTAGAAAATACCATTCGTGCAAAACAGCGATACAAAGCGTCATTGATGATTGGAAGTTAACAATTAGTGAAGGAGAAATAGTAGGAGTAATATTCATAGACTTAAAACGGGCATTTGAAACGGTGGATAGGACAAGATTGTTAGAAAAATTAGAGCAATATGGAATGAAAGGAATAGTGCTAGAATGGTTTAGAACATATCTAAACAACAGAACGCAACAAATCAAATTTAACAATCAGTGGTCAGAACGTCTTAGAACGGAATACGGAGTGCCACAAGGTTCGGTACTAGGACCTCTACTATTTATAATATATATAAATGATATAATCGAAGTATGTCCGGTTGGATGCAATATAAAAATGTTTGCAGACGATACGCTTATATATGTAAGTGGAGAAAGTAGCGCAGATATAGAGATAAAAATGAATATGGTTTTTAATATAATTGAACGCTGGATGAATATAAACAAATTAAAAATGAATGCGGATAAAACGAAATATATGGTAGTTAGAAGTATTCGAAAAGAATTGAGAGGCAATACTATTTTGAAATGTTTGGATGGAACTAAAATAGAACGTGTTGAAACTATAAAATATTTAGGTATAATTATTGATGACAGACTACGATTTCAAGATCATTGCGATTATATGCTTAAGAAAATAAGGAAAAAGACTAGTTTTTTAAACAGAATAGGTAACTTCGTGTCAGCCTACACTAGATGTATTGTATATAAGTCCATAATAGCGCCTCATTTCGAGTATTGTGCCACTCTATTAGTCGGGATGGGAGAAACGCAGTTGAATAAACTGCAGGTAGCTCAAAACCGTGCCATGAGAGTCATATTGCAATATAATAGATATACCAAAGTTGAGGACATGCTGCAGACGCTGCAGTTTATGTCCGTAAGGCAACGATTATATTATAATGTAGGTGTATTTATTTTTAAAATACTAAATAACATGGCATCGGTGGCGTTAAGTAATAAAATAGAAATAGTGGGAAAAGAATGTGATAGACAAACGAGGCAGGCCGGAAACATAGTACTAACATTGCGTAAAACGAGAAGTGCGCAAAAAAGCCTGTTTTACGAAGGAATAAAAATGTATAATGCGTTACCCACCGAGATAAAACAATGTGAAGAATTAATATTATATAAGAGACTGTTAAAAGAACATGTGTTAAATAATGTATAGTAATTATGTATTTGTAATAGCTGTGAAAGCTAATAAAGATCAATCAATCAATCTCTCTCTCTCTCTCTTTCTCACACACACACACACACACACACACACTCTCTCATTCTCACTCACTCACTCACTGTTCGTCTTGTGTACTTATTTAGTACATTCATGATTAAACATCTATATGCATTAATGTGAAATTTACTTACAATTAGTTTACTTGAAATATTCAATCTCTAAAGTGTTTATCTTATAAGATAGACAAAAAAATCTGAGTAAATAATAAGAAAAAAAACAAAAAAGGATTATTATTGTCATAATTTTTTATCAATTAAGTACTCTCAACTATCCAATAATTAAATAAATACGTACAAATGTGCGCGCGTGTACACACATACACATATTGATATTAAAGAGATTGAAGGAGAGGAAGGAGAAGATAAAAATTTAAATATTCACATATATTTTCAAATATTATATATGAATTTATAGTTTACATATCTAATTAATAATGAATTTCTAATTATATTAAACATATCAAAATAAAGACATACATGTATTTATCAAATGAATAAAATTATTGAATACAGACTTAAAAAATTTATTAAACATAGACTTAAAAAATTAATTAATTAAACATATTCCAAATTTAGAAAAAATAAACTTTATTTATATATGCAACAGCTTTTTAAACTAAATTTTTAAATTCTATTTTATATTAGACAATTATCTCAATCAACATCTACGTCCACATTAGCTGCATTGCAGACTACCTCTACAGCCACATTATCTGCTCCGCGGATATAGCGTTATGCCAATACGATACATTACATGTACTTACTTACTTGCCTTTACTGTACCAACTCTTGTTCTTTCCACGTAATCATGTTTTTACAGTTATCGTTTGCTGTATATCTTCCAGCAAACTTTATTTCGTGTGAAGTGTATTTAATTAATTAAATCTCTGCGAAAGATTGAGAAAATGAAGGGATAATTCAAACTATGAAGACATGGTTACATGGAAAAGACAAGAGTTGATACAATAATAAAGACATACATGTATGGTATTTGTATCCTGCTGGCATAAAGTTATAGAAGTTGATTGAGATTGAAAAATAATAATGAAAATAATAAAAAAAATAAAGACACATGTATTTGTATCGTGCTGGCATAAAGTTATAAAAGTTGATTGAGATTGAAAAATAATAATAAAAATAATTAAAAAAAGGAAATATTCAATCATCATTTAAAAGCATATTTGAAATCTGTAGAATAAACAGTTTTTGCAAAAAATGTGGAGCATTTGAGCTCTAGTAAGTCTAAAAATAAATGTAAACATCAATTAATAATAACTGATGTTATATATATATTATATATATATACCAATTTGTTGCAATATTCACTATAAAAGGTTGTAAGGGTAAGATGGCTAAAAGTGAATAATTTAAAAGATAGTTAACATAATTTTACATAAACTGAAATATTTCATAAAATAAAATATTTGTAATATTTCGAAGTTTATGTAAGATTATGTAAAAATTATACCTTTACAACTTTTTATAGTAAATATTGCGAGTTAAATCGATTTATATGAGAAAAATTAAGGTAATTCTATTTTGAAAATATAAGTGACCTTTAAATAACCTTGAAAATCGCCGTTTAGGAAAAAGTCTGTGTCAACTTTTTCTTTTTCGAAATCCTGCAACTTTTATCTAAATTTAATAGAAAATGTATAAAAAATGCTCGACATTAGTACACACACACACACACATATACACACACACACACATACACACACACACACACACATATGGGTAAATTTATATAAATAGGGTGCTTTAGGAGGAATGATCAGGATTCTAGGATATGATTGTACACATCATTTTAAGCAAAGAAGTTTAGATAAACATGTTTAATAATTGTTCTATTCCGGTCATAAAAATATACAAAAATGAATGATATAATCTCTAAAAACTTACCTTTAAAAAAAGGTAAAAAAAGGCGACCAGTTAAGGGCACGCCATTAACAAAAATTATCCATTGCAAACCCATGTAGAATCCTATCCTATTGCAAACCCATGTAGAATCCTATGAAAAATTAATCATTGCAAACCCATGTAGAATCCTAGGCAAAATTAACCATTGCAAACCCATGTAGAATCGTACCCATTGCAAACCTATGTAGAATCCTATGAAAAATTAACCATTGCAAACTCATGTAGAATCCTATGAAAAATTAACCATTGCAAACCCATGTAGAATTGTATTAAAAATTATCCATTGCAAACTTATGTAGAATCCTACATTGCAAACCCATGTACAATAGAATTGTATGAAAAATTATCGATTATAAACCCATGTACAATCGTAACAAAAGTAATGAAATAAAAAAAAAATTGCGCCAAGTGAAAGTAGAAACTTGTACCAGTGGAAAATTAAAGTTGCAGACATATATAGAGTCGTATAATGAATCAGTAAAAATTTAAATTTGCAAATGTAGAATCGTACCATAAAAAAACTTATCTTTTAAAAAAAAAAGATAAACAAGATGCCAAGTCCATGCGCCATGTGAAAAAGAAATAAAAAAATTTAAGTTAAAAAAACTGGGCGCGCTGCTAAGTTTCAAAATTACAATGCACCTTAAAGTAACATTAATTAATTTAAACACAAAACATATTTTAACTGTAATGAGTTTAAAAGTAACAATTTAATTTTAATATTGTTAGAATATTATTTAGCAGCGCTCCCAGTTTTTTTAACTAAAATTTTTTTATTTCTTTTTCACATGGCGCATGGACTTGGCATCTTGTTTTTTTTTTTTTTTTTTAAAGATAAGTTTTTTTATGGTACGATTCTACATTTGCAAATTTAAATTTTTTTTGATTCATTATACGACTCTATATATTTCTGCAGCTTTAATTTTCCACTGGTACAAGTTTCTACTTTCACTTGGCGCAATTTTTTTTTTTTTCCTTTACTTTTGTTACGATTTTACATGGTTTTTTAATCGATAATTTTTCATACATTTTTATTGTACATGGATTTGCAATGTAGGATTCTACATAAGTTTTTAATGGATAATTTTTAATACAATTTTCTACATGGGTTTGCAATGGTTAATTTTTCATAGGATTCTACATGGGTTTGCAATGGTTAATTTTTCATAGGATTCTACATAGGTTTGCAATGGGTACGATTCTACATGGGTTTGCAATGGTTAATTTTGCCTAGGATTCTACATGGGTTTGCAATGATTAATTTTTCATAGGATTCTACATGGGTTTGCAATAGGTTATAAAAACACACAAAGACAGGTTGAAACATTCTAATGCGCGTGATGTCGTTTATAGAATCTCCTGCGGAAATTGTAATGCTACTTATGTAGACCAAACGAAAAGGAAACTTAAAACTGTCAAAGAACATCGGTCTGATATTTTTAGAAATGCAGCATCTTCTGTAATATCTGCATACCGCATGAACAGTCATGAATTTGATTGGGACGGTATACAAATTTTGGATATTAAACATTGCTACAAAAAATTTCTGAGATGCTGCACATTAAAAGACAAAAGAATAGCCTAAATAAAAAGAGTGACACTGAACTTTTCCCTGACGCCTACTTCTCAATTATCAATTCCTTATCCACCCTTTAAGTTTACCCGCTTTTCTTCTCTCTTTTTTCTTTTTTCGTTTCTCTCTCCCTGTTGACTCCCCTCTTTTCTAGTTTTGTCGGTGCCTTGAAATATAATTGTTTTCATTGAATGACTTTAATTCCGTTTAGTATGTCGACATAGATCGTTGTTTTTTGACTGATATCACTGCTGTTCTAAAGATATATTAATTTATTCTTATTTATCCGATTATTTGTTAATATCAGTTATTGTATTTTAGTTTGTCACTGAAGATAGTTAAATAATAATCAAAACGTTTGACAATTGATTGCTGTTATTCCAACTTTACACCAAGATCGTGTACGTACTCTTTGCCCATTTGTTATTAATAATTATTATTTACTGAGCCTAACTAGTAAAAAGCGTGTTAAATGAAAATAATGCAAGAAAAAATATAGATCTGAAAATTGCTGAATCGGGAAAAGAGACCTAAGTTGTACTTATTAAGATAATATAAATCTAACTTTTATTTGGGACCTACTATACATATATAATAGCACACATCTCTATTAATATAAAAATTCTTAGAGTTTATAACTAATAAATATATGATTAATAAATTTCTTTACATCTTAAAAAATGCACGCATTATTCTGTTAAAAAGATAAAATCACTTACCAGAGAGCTCTACAAATAAATAATTATAAATTTCTTTTATCATAACTACAAACGTCAATAACTATGCTCACTTCTGATACTTATTAAAGTTAGATCGATTTTGTCATTTCTATAGTCACTTTGTTGATTATATAAATATTTCGTAGTGTACTTTGTACATAAACATTAATATTAATTTATTGTTATTTTGCATTTAAATATTATTTAATGTTAATGACATTCTAATCATGTTTCCTGTTGTAGTGAATTTATACTGTTTATAAAAATTAAGAGAACTTAATTTTTCTTTAAAAATAAGCAAAATTTAAACAACTTTGATAAAAATAAACAAAATTTGAATCCAAAGAAAGAGTTTCAAAGCTTGCAATCATTATAAAATGTTACTTTCTTTAGTTTTTGTGAATTTATTAATTTTTGAAAACCATGAATCAATAAAATAAAAAATTTTTGTCTTGTAGACTTCTCACTTTCTCAAAAAATCTACGACAATTTTTAACTTTGCAATATGAGAGTTTAAAGTTTTTCCTGTAAAATCATTTTTTTAATGTTTCTAAAATTTTTTATTATTGCATTATCGCGAATCAAGTAAAAAATGAGTATTTTGACTTTAATTGTTCATAATTTCGTTAAAAATTATCGTAATTAAAAAATAACGATAAAATTAATGAAGTCGCCAGTGATGAGTAAACCCATACAAAATTATCCGATTTGCAAAAAAATGTATCACGAGCGCCAATACGGCTGCTGTGACATCATCCTCAGGTGTTCAAAATGCAACATATCCAAAATTTCAAGCGCTAATGAATCAGAACCGTACGTGACAAAATTTTCCGATTTGCAAAATGTATCACGTGCGCCAATAGAGCTGCTGTGACATTATCCTCAGATAAAATGTTAGAATTAGTGTGAAAATTAAATAAAATGTGCAAAGTGCAACATATCCAAAATTTCAAGCGCTAATGAATCAAAACCGTACGTGACAAAATTATCCGATTTGCAAAAAATGTATCACGAGCGTCAATACAGCTGCTGTGACATTATCCTCAGATGAAATTATCATAAAAATGCTACATATTCAAAATTTCAAGCGCTATTGAATCAAAACCGTACGTGACAAAATTCTGATTTGCAAAAAATGTATCACGAGCTCCAATACGGCTGCTGTGACATCATTCTCAGGTGTTCAAAATGCAACATATCCAAAATTTCAAGCGCTAATGAATCCGAACCGTACGTGACAAAATTATCCGATTTGCAAAAAATGTATCAAGAGCGCCAATACGGCTGCTGTGACATCCTCGGATGAAATCATCATAAAAATGCAATATATCCAAAATTTCAAGTATCAATGATCATATAAAAATCATGGCAAGGAGACTTACTCTGTCAATATTTTTATCAAGGGTTCGGCAAGAGCATCAAGATGGAAGCAAGTTTGTTGGAGCAATCCGCAAGGGTGAATTCGGTGGAAGAATACATTGTGTGGGAGCAGCAATGTGATGAATTTATTGCATCATTGGAAGAACAAAGTCAAATTAAACGTCCACGGTTAGCGATCGGAGTTCGACAATCGCTTGTCGCCCAAATTACTCGTCTGGAAAATTTGAAGAATGCTATACGCAGACGTTTTCTACACGCAGATGCCGGAAGTAGTTTGCGAGAAAACAGACTCGTATGACGAGAAATTGATACGGCGTTTGAGAGCCTTCATGTTGACTGGTGCAGTCATAAATTGTAATCACATCGAACCTCGTCAATTTCTTGAAGATGCTAAAGACATTGTGATCAAGAACGTGCAAAAAGTGTTGCAAAAGTATACTAGTGTTAAAGTAAACACTGTGTTTAATGGTGAGTTTGTGTTGGGTAATAAACATGTCAATAAAAGTATAAATACGAGAAACTATGAACTTTTTCGCACGTCTGATATACACGAATGGTTTGAGCACCGCGTCATTGAGCCCACGCTAGCATCGCTTAAAGAATTTCAAGAACGTGATAGTGGTTGGGCATTATCGCGAATAATCAATTTGATTATAAATATCAACAAGTACAATCCGATGCTTGCAGGATGTTATATTAAATTACCGCGTGAGATAATGATGAAGAGAGCGATTGTAAACGTGCAAACCAAAGACAATGCATGTTTTGCGTGGGCGGTAGTCACAGCTTTGTGTTTTACCCTGCTGAAAGAAATGTGAATCGGGAATCCTCCTATCCCCATTACACAACAGTACTGAATTGCAAAGACATTGAGTTTTGAGTGACTCTGAATCAAATATAGAAATTTGAAATAACATCTCAATCAATGTCTACAGCAATGAAAACGGCATCATCCCGTTACGGCTTTCGGAGCAGAAAAGGGACAAGCACGTCAATTTGCTGTACGCGCAAGATGGTAACAGTGTCGGACATTTTGCATGGATCAAAAATCTCTCAAGGCTTGTCAGCTCACAACTGAGCAAATATGAACTGTCACAAGAAATATATTTGTGATCGGTACGTATAAATTTACATTGTATAAAATAATTTATATATATAAAATTTTAAATAAAATTTTCAAATACTGTAATGTTACAGATGCCTGCATCATTTTGGGTTGGAAGAAAAATTGCAGACGCATACGATAGACTGCGGAGAGATAAACGACTGCGCTATCCAATTACCGAGCGATAAGGACAAGTGGCTCTCGTTTAACAACTCTACGAGGAAAGAGCGGCTTCCATTCATAGTGTACGTTGACATGAAATGCGTTTTGGCAAGGACGGAAGAAAAAAAAATTACCAACATCATCAAGTATTTAGCATCGCGTATTGTGTACATTGCTCGTATAATTCATTATCCGCATATTATTCTAGCCGTAGCATTGATTGCGTTTCATGGTTTGCCGAACAGCTTATAAATTTAGCGGTACGCGTAAAAACTATTTTAACAACAAATGTCCCCATGGTAAATTTAACATCAGACGAGTGGTCAAAATTTTGCAGCGCAACGCATTGTCACATTTGCGATAAATCGTTTGCACCAGACGATACATGCGTACGCGATTATTGCCATCTCACCGGACGGTACAGGGGTCCCGCACACTTAAACTGTAATCTAAATTATAAAGATTCTTATGTCATTCTAGTAGTCTTTCACAATTTATTATTTATGTGCGCATTTTATTATCAAGGATATAGCTACAGCGTTCGAAGGGAGCATCGAATTACTTCCAATAACAAAAGAAAAATATATATCATTTACAAAGATTGTCAATAGTACTAATAACAATAAAGATTGGAAAACATTTGTAAAATTACGTTTCATTGATTCGTATTACCCACAACAAATCTCGACAAATTGGCATCTTTTTTAAATAAAGGCAAACTTACAATTTTAAAATCACAGTTTCAAAATTTACCAGCTGAAAAGTTCAATTTATTAACCCGGAAGGGCATCTTTCCGTACAAATATATAGACTATGTAAACAAATCGCAAGATACCACTGCGTGAATCATTCTACAGTTCCTTAACTGGTGACACAGTATCCGAGAGCGACTATGCGCATGCCGAGAACGTTTTGAAACGATTCTTCCTTGGAACGCTAGGTGAAGAATATAGCGATTTATATTTGAAAATCGATGTCTTGTTATTAGCAGATATTTTTGAAAATTTTCGAGATAATTGTATTATTATACTCTTCCAAGATGTACATGAAATGTCATGTTAAAACATACAAATATTACGTTTGAATTATTAACAGACATTGACATAGTCATGTTTATCGAACGGGATATACGCGGCGGTCTAAATCAATGTTCAGGCAGATATGCACATGCTAATAACAAGTATATGTAATCTTACGACTCATCAAAACCATCATCTTATGTACTTTGACGTAAATAATTTGTACGGATGGGCAATGTGTCAACAATTGCCTTATGCTGATTTTCGGTGGGTCGACAATGTATCTAATTTTGATGTATCATCTATTGCGCTTGATTCATCTACAGGCTATATCCTCGAAGTAGATTTAGAGTATCTTTAACATCTTCACGATACGCACACTGACCTACCGTTTTGCCCGACACGCGACAAGCCGCCCGGCAAGCGGCAAGATAAGCTTTTCGCGACGTTATACGATAAGAAGCGTTACGTGATACACTACCGCAACCTGCAACAATGCATGCGACACGGCCTTCAGGTTACAAAAATGCATCGCGTATTACAATTTACTCAATCTCCGTGGCTTCGAAATTATATTAAACTTAATACACACTTTAGAACACAAGCAAAAAATGATTTTTGAAAATATTTATATAAACTGATGAATAATGCGGTATTTGGCAAGACGATGGAAAATGTGCGTAATCGAGTTGATGTAAAGCTCATAACACATTGGGAAGGGAGATATGGTGCAGAGGCAATGATTGCAAAACCAAATTTCTATAGTAGAAGCATCTTTTCAAATAATTTAATTGCCGTAGAATTACGTAAACTTGAAGTAAAATTTTATAAACTAATCTCGGTATGTGTATACTCGACATTTCTAAAACGTGCGCGTTATACGAGTTTTATCACAAATACATGTCACTGCTGTATCGTGACAAATGCCGCGTAATGTACACCGACACAGACAGTCTTATATATCACATTGAATGCGAAGACGTGTATGAGAATATGAAGCGCGACGTATGCAAATTTGATACGAGCGATTACGCTGCGGACAATGTGTACGGTATACCGCTAGTGAATAAAAAAGTACCAGGTTTAATGAAAGATGAAAACAACGGCTCGATAATGACTGAATTTGTAGGGCTTAGAGCAAAAATGTACGCTTTGCGAGTGAATGGTAAGAAAAGTACAAAAAAAAGTCAAAGGTGTCAAGAGTAACGTTGTCGCGAGGACAATGACGTTTGACAATTATACGCGGTGCTTGAATGAAGAGATTGAAATGACGCGTCAGCAGTCTTGCATAATATCCAAGCTGCATAAGGTATACACCATTCGCGAGACAAAAATTGCTCTAGTTCACACGATGACAAGCGGTATATCGTATCTGAAACCACCGAAACATTTCCATGGGAGCATTACAAAATACCCTTGTAAATATTTTTTTTGTTATATTTATTGTATATTATATTATTTTATATTGATTGTATAATATATTATATTATTGTATGTTAATTATATTATTATTTTATGTTGATTATATATTTATTACATTTATTATATTTATTATATTTATTATATTTATTATACAGTTATATTGTATTTAAAAACAATTTTACAATACATTATTTTCCAAGAGTTATATATATTTAGCCAAGAGTTGTGTGATGCATTTAATCTTAACCATTTTACATAAACCTCATTTCCTTTTTTTGCGTATCACTTTCTCAACGAGATATACGTCCGAGTTAGCGACGCGAAATAGTTCGTATTCGTAAAATCCTCCGGCGACGGCATTTCCACGCGTATCTTCGAGTAGATATGTTACGGAATTAGTTTTCTGCACTTTGATAATTTTAAACATCTCAGTAGTCCAATTTGGTGTGTAGCCTTTTTCAAAAATAGTCTTGTATTTACTCACGCGGACCTGATCGCCTACTTTAAATTTCGCCGGAGCGGCAATCTTTACGTTGCTATATACCGTTTTTAATAAATTATCAGCAATCGCAGGGGTAACGTCGATAGGTTTCATACCGATAGTACAATGTTTTCGCGCATTATATTTCGTAACGATTTGAGGCAACGCGTCGACCCATTTGTAATTCCCATTAAGGGTAAACATTTTCCACATATTGTTTTTTAAAGTACGGTTAAGCCGTTCCGCGATTTTATGACAGAGTACGTCGAATAATGATTAATGTTGTGTTTCTTCAAAAGCTGCTGTACATTTGCGTTGTAAAATTCTTTTCCTCTATCTGTCTGAAAATTTTTCGGACATCTTCTATCTTCTCGAATTAGCTTTGCAATTGTTTCTGACATCTCGTTTCCACTCTTATTCTTCAGCGGTACAGCCCATGCATACTTGCTCAACACATCGATAATAGTGAGTATATAATTGTAGCCTTTATTAGATCGCGCATAAGGACGCATCTCAACCATATCAGCTTGCCATAGATTATCGTATCCGCGTACTATTATGCGTCTACGTTGGAAATTTTTTCTCGCAGAAGCATGCAATTCCTCTACGAGAAGCTGCTTTTCGTAAAACATGATTTTTTTTTTAACTTTTGCTGACTCAGTAGTTGTATTACAAAGCATTTTCTTTATCTCATCCAACATTATTCGTAGCGTGGCAATTTTTTTCTCAATTTCTTTCTGCTGATTTCTCATTTGTTTTATACTTGTGTCTACATATACTCTGTTGACGGGATCATTATCTGCTTCTGGTCGCGCTACACGTTGTATCTTGCGCGACTTTGCGTCAAAGTCGGAGGCTGTCCGACACAAAGCGTTATCGCGCACGTAATTTCTCAGTAATGCATTCCACTGATATTTGAATTATTCGAAGCACCCAGCGACAATCCAAATTTATTGCTCGACATTTCACCATCGATGATAACTAACAGACTGACTCGTAACATCAACACGTGGTTTATTTTATAATAATACCAGCTTCGTAAAGTTCCTCGATAATCGACAATATTTCATTGTCATGAGCATTGTTGCCAGTTTGACGTGAAGCTTCGAGGAATTGCAGACGATCTACCAACTCGTTGGGATCGTTCCAATGTACATAATCAATCTTATTATTGTTAAGCGTCATAGCACTCGGTATACCTTTTTTAAATTTTTTACTAGCAAATAATAGTGCGATTATGTCTTATACTTGGGTCTCTTGTTATCTATAATACAGGCTGCTTTACATTACCATATCGTCTATGTGCATTTGTTGTTAATATACTTTTGTAATTTTGCAAGTCATTCTCGGTGTATATTTTATCATTGGGGCGTCTCATGAAAATCAACTCGTAAAAACCTGGTGTTCCCACATATTTGGTTCCATTGATAAGTATATTATCATTTTTATCTACTGTTCGAAATTCGAACGTTAAAAACCTGTGGATAAGAAATCTTTAGAATCTTTCATGCAGTATTAGCATGCAACATGCATTATGCGGATAATTTATTTTATATTATTTTGTAACATGCGTAATCTTACATTATATTTAAAATAGCACTCGGCCGCAAGGGTGTACAGATACCCGCGCCTGCGAAAAATAAGCGCTTACGTAAAATCATAATAAACAGTAAGGACTGCGGCCGCGCGATAGGTGATATACAATAGTGCGGTTAATAACAAAATGCGATGTCGATCTCACAATAAACAATAACTCTATATGTTTTTTGGCCCTCAATCTACCGATGCAATAATAAAAATGTTCGCGAATATTCTAGAAAATAGGGATTATATAAGCACCCTCGCAAGAGGCCGCGGCGCTCTTTTCCGATTGCTTATCGTCGCGAATAGAGTGTGTTTCTAATCTCAGAAAAAGATTGCGTCCTTTTCGCTCTCAATTACCGTTGCTTGCGGAACACTCAGTACATTATTTTTGACACGGCTTTTCTCTCGGTTATTGTACTTTCTGATACTTTCGACTCGGCTATCTTTTAGTAAATTCTGTGCGGTCTGAATAATTGTATTTTTTTTTGTTAGTAGTGTAAATATATTTATTAATATTCACGATACGTGTGTGTTGAGTGCTTCCTATCCTGCTTTCCGTCGCGCACATCTACATCGAAATATTTATCACCAAGCATCATTCCTTTGTCAACAAATTTAACACCATAGACATAATCCATCTGGAAATTTCTGTCTTGACTCATTATAGCTATTACATATTTTTGTGCCAGTGGACCTAAACGACTTTTTAATTAATTTTGACCATCGGACGTTTGTAATGAACGTCGAACAAATGTCACGAGCGATTCAGGTGAAGTCTCGTAAATTTCTTCAGCAGACGGAACCGTCTTGTCGTGCAATAATTGCCTTGGTTTTACATCATGTATCGAAGTAGAAATAACCGCATCAGATAACTGATGCATTTGCATGTGTTTGAAGCGTTTCGGAGTAGAAGATATATTCAAAATATGTTTAATAATGTTTCATGCAGTGACCCTTTTTTATCTTCAAGTATACTTAATGGCTCGATTTTTGCTTCATCATCATACTCAACATCGACTGTGTTTTTGACAAGTTGTTTCAGAAGTTCAGAGATTGGTTTAAAGTGTCTCTCCAAAGCGTCATCCTCCATTTTACCAGTTTTCAAAAAGCGATATTTTTTACGAATAGAGTTCCTTGTTTTCGCAATCTCTCTCACAATCTTCTCACGGTCATTGTTCATTATGTTCATTTAATGTGCAAACTGCAACTAATCGTATGGTATTGCAAATTCATTAAATCTTTTCCTATATCGTCCATTAATCAGCGGGCTGTCCTTGTCAATCACCGCGAATCCATATTTGTGCTGCCAACATTTATGAGAAAAAGCATAAAATTCATCGAATGACATGTCTGTATTTACATGATTGTTGTATACACGTTTCAAATTTGTACCATCTTGTTTAAATGTAATTAATAAATTTGTATTGTCACGTATAAGATGCTTGGGTATCTTGGCATACGTCTGACAGAGATAGAAACAGTCGACGCTTGAGTGTCGCCTCATTGCAAAGTACTCTCTTATCGTTTCTTGCTTGATGCCACATCATCAAAGATAAAAATGGAATTTGGAAGCGCCTTGCTTGGCGGAATAACATCGCTGTTATTAGAGAATGTAAAATAACCAATTTCATACATGTTGTACATACATGTTTTCAAAGCAAACCCCGTGTGAGCTTTCAATCAAACTAATCAAGACGTTAGTTTTGCCACAATTTGAAGGACCGCAAATTATACTGCGTATAGTATTTGGCAACATGTTTCCATGTCTGCGTTTTTCTTTTTTCGACATTAACCGTATTTTATCGTCAAAATTTGTAACTTTGATTATTGCCGCACGAACCGCATGTTTCCTCTTGACTTGGATGAATGAGTTATGGAGAGTCTATTTATAGCCATGTACCGGGTGAAAATTGCTCAGTACTGAAAATGTTGCTCTATCTGTCGGTTAAAAGCGATATCCTCGACCTTACTGCTGAGCAGTTGAAGTTTATTCCCAAGATTGTTTTACTGCAAAATTTTGGTTATTACGTAGAACGTTTGTGGGACAGATTTCCCGAACATATACAAACAAATTCAGAGGTTCAGACGTATCGTTGTTGCATGAATCATTACAATCGACCTTGGCAGCGAACACATATCGATGGTTCAGCGCCGATGATAAAAGATTTGCCGCAAATGTCAGCGAAAATAAGAAGTAGTGGTTGGCTCAATTGTATTGTACGATAAGTGCACTTCCTATCGAATTACATATTCCCGGCTATCAGGTTTGTGGTCGGGAACTCATTTGGAAGAGCGATTGGCTAGAGATGATAGAGATATTAATCCATTGGATACTGCATGCCGCGAGCACGACATTGCATATTCTCGAAACAACGATCTTAACGAACGACACGTTGCCAATAATATACTCGCTGCAAAAGCGCGAAAACATATTATCGCGAGAGATTCGACTCTTGGCAAAAGAGCAGCCGCTACGGCTGTTTGGGCGGTCATAAAAGCAAAGACAAAATTCAGTATGGGGATGAAGACAAAAAAATCATTGAAAAAGAAGAAACGAATACTGCCTATTGCAAAGCGTGGCGATATCTTGCCAATTTTACCATTGTTGGGAGTTCTCGGTTCGTTGGCCGGTGGAGCAGCGAAAGTCGCAAAGGCTGTGAATGATAACAAGGCTGCGCAACGTCAGCTCGAAGAAATGCAACGTCATAATCGTGCCATGGAAGGTCACGGACTTTATCTTGGTCCATACAAACGTGGACAGGATTCTCAACTATGAAAAAAAACGTCAAATAAAAAGACTTTAAAAATGTCTACTGGTGTATCAACTAATATTTAGTTGTAACAACTGACGAGGCGTATGCGCATACCATTCTTTAGAGGTGTGTTTATGCGCAATAATTTACCGATAATCGGTGTGCGACAAAATGAAAGCGGTATTATTAATCTGGATAACATGGATGATCCTGGCACTCATTGGGTAGCATATATAAAGAGAGGAAATTGCGCTATATATTTCAATAGTTTTGGTAATCTTTGACCAATTAAGGAATTGGTGCAATATTTAAATGTGACGAAATTAGAATACAATCACACATCTTATCAAAATTATAATCAGAATAATTGTGGACAATTGTGTTTACGTTTTCTTCAAACGACAGATATAAAGCCTGACGATTCACCGTCACGATTCAGTTTGACAACATGTCGTTAACATTAACATTGAATGGCAAAAGTAGTGTTCTCGCTGTAAGCTACTTTCCAGTTATAGATTTATCTGATGGCGATTACGAGCTTGGTTTAACAGATTTTGAAACTTATTACACGATACCGAATGTGAATTCCTCAAATAATAAATTTTACTTTGATAACGATGATAATTACGATACCCGAGAGATCATATAAATTACATGCTATAGATGAGTATCTGAGACATAAAATTTTACAATATCCTTCTAATAAAGAGCTGAATAAAGATTCAATAGTGCTTCGTGCCAATCATAATACGCTAAAGAGTAAATTCAAATACGTCTATAGAATAAATTTTAGTAAACCAGACAGCATAGGATTGCTATTGGAATTCTCGACAAATCGTATATTGCAGCCCTATAAATGGCATGATTCGGATTTGCCTATAAGTATTATTAGTGTGAATATTATTTGTATAGAATGTAGCGTTACCACTGATGCGTACAGTAATGACAAGCGCGTACATACGATACATGAGTTTTCACCGAGCGTGCCGCCAGAATATAAGATATCGGAAACGCCAGGTCAGATCATTTATCTGCCGATCATGCGGAGCATTACTGATTTAACAATACGCATTGTTGATCAAAAAGGACGATTGTTGGATTTTCGAGGAGAAGAAATTACCAAGATTGCATATACGACGTCGACAAAATTAGCATGTGATGGTTGTGCTAAACGAAACAGAATACGTGAGACAATATTTTTACGAGAGACATTACGCGAGACAATAAATTTGCGAGAACAGTTGCAGTGGTATCAAGTGACAATAATCAGAGATCTCGTTACACTAAAAAGAAACTCTGCGCGTTAAATCGCGAATTTTTAAAGACTCTGGGATTCACTGTACAAAAAGATGCTTGATATTTTGAATATTGGCGGTGAACCAATCTTTGATGACCGTATTGTCAAAATTGAGACACATACGTATAATTCTTACGCCAACACATTACTTAGACATAGCGACGAGATACGGATACCTATACATCATCAAGATTTATACACGTTACCATGTGAAAGCTTTCTGTATGTTGAGGGAAAATTAAAATATCTAAATTAGCTAAAAATGGTGATCTTTATTAACAAATAATTGCTTCGCGTTTATGTTTAATGAAATTTGATATGAATTCGACGGGGTGGAGATTTAATCGCAATAGAAACGTTAGAATAACTTCCACGATAAAAAATTATGTCTCTTTGACAACTGAAAAGGGTAAAATTTTGAAGAATGCTGAATGGGATATGGCACATCATGGAACATGTAATGATATTTGCATGTTCAACTTTTGCGCGCTCAACATGTTATTAGGATTCTGCGAAGATTAGAGTAACGCTAGACATGAATTAATTTTGATACATTCACGCAACGACAACAATTGCCTGTATGGGTCTGCGGAAGCTGATATTGAATTAATACAATGGCGTATGCCTCACGTACTATTGAACGAGATCAATAAATTGTCCTTGTTACGAGCATTGGAAAGCGGGCGATTCTTAAACATAAGTTTTCGCTGTTGGGATTTATACGAATTTCCTCTGTTACATAGTACGACCAAACATTCGTGGACTGTGAAAACCGCCTCTCAAATGGAAAAGCGGCGATATGTAATCTTCGCACTGCACACTGGCAGAAAAAATGTTTTGATAAAAGATAATACCATATTCAAAATTGTAAATTAACCAACATTAAGCTTTATTTAAATTCAGAATCTTATTCTTACGATAATTTTTAAATTTAGATTTTGAAAAAAATAGATTTGCCTTCTTGTTCGACATGTACTCTCGTTTTCGCAAATTTTATTACGGCTGTGATATTGAGATTGTGCTAACTCCCTCAAAATTTTGACATAATGGTCCTCTCGCGGTTATTGATTGCTCGCGACAAAATAAATTCGTCAAAAATTTTACCGTGTATGTGCGAATAGAGTTCGAATGTAAGGAAGATGTACTGGCAAATACTACCGCCTATTGTCTCATCTTGCATGATCGTGTTGTCGAATATAGTCCACTGACTAACGTTGTTCGTAAAATGACTTAATCAGCTATTATTCCCTCCTCTGAGATAGTAATATAAAAGATTGAGATTTTAACAATCGACATCAGTCGTCGTACATACTTGATCCAACATTTTGCAAAATATGTCTGTACCGACGTTTGTAGATTTACAAGGATTTATCTTCAATAAACGGTTTATTGTAAAAAAGGTGGCGGTCCTGAGAAGAGGATTTATTGTTTTACATTATTTTTTCGCATGTCCCATACCATCGCGCGTGCTCATAAAATCTGAGATCAAGTCTCGCCAAGTCTCATAATTGACTCAACATCATCATGGATTGCAATGGGAAGATAGCAACGTTTCATATAGCACGATTGAATGCTTGATTACGGCAGCTATTGTCGGGGTAAATGAAAATTTACAACAAGAAAAAGAGTCTTCTATTGTGTATGTGAAAGAACTCGAAAAGAGAGAATGGCTAGCCGATATAATGGGTGATGTGATAAGCGGATACATTATTGAGACCTTGGATCCTGTTTATGAAGATATTCCTGCATAAGTTAGATCCTACCTATAGTCTACGGTGTAATGTGAAAAATTGTGCATTACAAAATGTATTCAAATTATTTGATTGGTGGTCGAAAAATCGTGATGATTTGCCACATCTTTTTGAATAAATTATTTTTAAATCATATTTTTTTTGTCTCCTTTTCTTCCTACGAGTATTATATTATGCACATGTATTAGATTTCCATATTAATTTCAGTATGCAACATCATTCTTATAATATATTGTTTAATGTAGTTAAATGTCGTTCAAATATGGTTGATTGTGATTTGAACGTGATTCGGAAGTGGTTCAATAGACGTTCTGACGTGGTTCAAACATTGTTGATCAAGATTTGATCGACGTTAGAACGTGGTTGATAGACGTTTAGACATGGTTCGAACATGATTGATTTTAAATATAATTCTTTTTCTTATCATTCTTTGTCTTCTTATCTCAAGTTCAGACTCAATATTCATGCTAATTCTTATGTCATGCATCCCCTACTCGTTTTTAACGAGAGCAAGTCTGTCTCTACAATGCTCATCACAAAGTTCTCAACATTTGTAGAGTGTGATATAAAAAAATAGATCATGTATTGCAACGTCTTTTCCTGTGCCGAAACGCCAAGTTCGGACAGGGGAGCGTTCAATTTAAAGATTCTCCAAGTTTAACTAATAAACGGTAAAAATCGGTATCAGAAGAGTTAATTCTATGCCCTTAGGGGCGTTCATTAACTCACGGTAAAGTTGGGCGCCAGGCGCGTGTGAACGCGCCACGATAATACTGTGAACGGTACTTAAAGTTACTTTTCCAAATTTCATACAGAGTCGCGGGTCTATAGGAGTGATGGGTCTATGGTTGAGAGAGAGGTATAGAGAGACATACACGTGGTGTTAGAATTTGACAGATATATATATTTGACACTTAAGATTCACAATTTGACATCGGATACATACAATTGGATAATAAAATTATGTAACAAACAGTAAGATATAAACTAGCGGTAGTGAAACAAAAATATAATATTGTATAATAAGATCTGCGAGTAACAGTATTTTCGGAATTGACTTACAAAATTAGTATTACTTATACAAGGTGAAACATTTTATATAATTTCGCGACGATAATATACAAACGGAATAACAAATACAAAATCGGTAAACGTTATGATGGTCTAACTTATTTTTGCGGGCACGCGGAATAGACAGAGGTCACAATACGATATTCCGAGACACGGCACGGTATGAAAAAACAAGATAATAACTATATGACGGAAATTTCGTGATTCTCTCGCACGACTCTCTCGCCGAGTCGAGAACAATGAAATAGTTAACAAACTCGCGAAGACGGCTACACGCAAATTCTGAAAATCTAATAATCAAGCCTATAAAAAACGTGACTCTGACTATTTCGGTAACCCGGATTTATAATAATTATTTTCGAGACGATAGACTGTCGGCGGCACTTTTCGGAGAGGGCTCTCTTCGCGAAACGCAAAATCGGCTGGCCCCGCGATACGATACTCCGAAAAACGAAAAGAGAGAGTCCGCTCTCTCACACACAAAACGATACGAAAAATGAGAGAGTACGGTACTCACGGTAATTACGGTACACAATCAATATCTACGGTACCAACCAACACATAGCTACGACTACTCGAGAGGCGGCTTACAGTTTCTGGCGGTGAAGTCGAGTCCTCGGGTCGCACTTTTGGAGTCCTGGAGGCACCCTCTCTAGTCTAAGGCACACCGAACAGTGGAGAGCCGGGCCTCGCGCGTCTCGGTACCTTCTTTTTCGCGCCGATCTTTTGCGCATTCCCTCGATGATAGGGTCGATGGCGGGGGCCCTAAGGTCTCCCCCCGCCTCCCCCTTTAGCTGAGGTAATTCTCACGCCGGTAGCGGAACGCTGTTGGACAGGATTTTCCTCCGGGTTTCTTCCCGCGGCATCTCTCCTTCGGGAACAAACGGGGGCTGGCCGGGCCCTCCGTAGTCCCCCTTCAGGATCGGCCCTGTGGTTTACTTGGCTCCCGGAGTCCTCTCGGTATCTATAATATTTCAACGCCTAGATTCTGCGCGAGATATATCAAATTAAATTACAAATACTTGATACTTAACGGCGCGAGGTCCCGCGCTCTCTCTCTCCTACGCTCGCTCCATCTTTCTTTCGCGCTGCGGCATTCTCCTTCTCTCTCTCGCTGCGGCACTCCGGCATCCTCCCTCTTTCTCTTGCTTCACATGTCTCTCTCCGGCCGCTCTCTCGAGCCGTCCTTGTCGCTCTACCTATCAATCGTGTCGCACGCGCATCGACAGGCCGATGCTGCGTGCAACGGCGATTCTCGCAAGAAATACGGTACAATGGAATACGAAAAAAATGACGGATCGCACCCTCCCCGAAGTGAGGGGCGCTCCAGATCTCCGCGGCCTACCCGATCGGGCTTTTCGCCCTTGTGACGGCGCTCTAAAAGCGTCACGTCACAGTCTACTGAAAAACCTGTGACATCAGTAGTACAATTTATACAAAACCGTGGTCTTGGAATAAAAAGGTTACATGTAATGTCTTTGCATGAATTTACGGGCAAAAAAAGGATGCGTTGGAGTCATATCGATGTAAAAACAGATGTTATCTAACCAATCTTCAAGCGTGCCCTCCAAAAAAAGACTTTCACCAAGATATTTTTTGGATCCTATTCGAGCGGGACAAATCCTGAGGTGCCTAAGCCAGAAATCTGAGATTATCATGTAAGTTATAAATCAAATTAAATTATTTATTAATCATAAATCAATTATTTCTAGTTTCTTAATAACATTATCTGTTATTCAAGGGTCCCGCCTATCGCCGTGACATCGGCGATGTCATGTTGGTAGATCCGACGCCGCCCTAATATCGCAATCATCCTTACAGCTGTTTATCTTTTATATTAATTTTTATATTAATTTTTTATAAATTCATATTTTATATTACATTAATTTTATATATTTATATTTTAAATTTACACATACACACACACACACACATACATATACACACACATCTTTATGAATAAATATTTATATATTATATATTGTGTAATTATTTTAGGATTAAACTCTCTCCTTACCTCTTGTTCCGTTTTAAATTATAAATATATCTTATATTAAGTAAAAATATATATATATTAAAGCACCTTAGAATTAGCATTGTCATCATTTTTTTCTCGCGGAGCATCATCTTGTCGCTCCTCTTTCCCTCTCTTTGCGCTCTCCTGTGGACGTCCCGTGTTACCTATCGCGTGCGCCTTGCATCATCTCACGCGCTATCTTTTTCTCATTACGCTCTCTCGTCATCTCTTTGCATTTTCTTCACCGCGTTACCTATCGCGCTATCTCTTTCTCTCTCGCGTGCATCTTTCTCGTGTCATCACTTGTTGATACTCTCATCGCTTCCCTCTTCTCGCGGACTCCTCGCAGACCCTAAATCGCGTATTCCTCTTTCCGCGGACCCTAAACACGCGGATTTTCTTCCCGCGGGCCTCGCGAATTTTCCTCCCCGCGAATCTCGAGGATCTCCTTCTGCGCGTGACGTCATTCCCCGCGCCACAGGTCCTCCTCACGCCGCACCCCCCTTAGAGGACCTAAGTTGGAATCGGTGTATTATATCTACTACAATGCTTTTACAAGATGTAGTTTTACTCTGTAAAACGATTTGGTATAAGTATCGCATTTATTTTTAAGATCTAACTTTTGCCATGGTTTAAACATAAACAATAATGCAAAGAAATAATTTTCCGGCTGTATATTAACATTATATCTAAAATGATTAATAAGATATCCGCGCTGTCGTTTAAGATAATAACCATTACCTATTTTATTATTTGAATTTATTCACGTGTGAGTTTAATCACGGCGTTATTTATTAATATCTACTAAAAGGTAAATGAAAAATATAAGATCGAAAGGGTCTGAATAGCTTAGTTGGTAAGAGCAGTCGCCCGGAAAGTGACAGACCCGGATTCGATTCCCGCTTCACCGACTTTTCGGACCTACATTTTCTCGTCTATTTTTCCATATGTAAGTTTGAGATTAATTTACATATGGAACTTAGTAATCTCAAACCAAGAGATACAGTTCCGAAGAATTAATTTTTCGCGCTTGGACTCTATTGACCGATTTAAAAAATTCATATTTATATTATTATTAATACTGAGAGCCGATAAAAATATTTCTTATTTAAATCTATTTTATAATATTCAATAAACTTATTTTTCGGTTTGATCTTTAAGATATTGTACCACTGTGCAAATTCATAAAGAGATGTATTTTCTAATTTATTTGGTCTATGTGGATAATAATCATCTATCAAAGATAAAATATATCTGCAGATTCAGGATCAAGAGCTTCAATTTCTCTACGACTTTTTAATTTTCTATATTGTATTTGATTAACATCTAACCATTTAATAGTTGTATTTCAATCAGTTCTATACAAAGAAATACCTAACAATGTATCAGCAGCTTCGAGAGCTCCGCATTCTCTATTATTCGTAAATCGCAAAGCAATATTCCAAAAATGACACGCTAATGATTTGTTTATGTTATCCTTACTATCAAGAATATTCTCAGATAATTCACTTTTTCCCGCTTTATTCATATATTTAGTAACATACATAGGTTAGCAGCGATGATTTTTCACCAGTAAATTGTATATCCATATTACCTTTCCATGGAGTAAGAAGAACAGGATTATAGTTATTTATATTACCTTCATTATCCATTCGAGAAAGATCATAAAGTCTACTTTTATGTTTCAATTGTTTTCTACCGGCTATCGAAGTTGCCATATCCCTGATACTCAAAGTTTCAGTAAAGCAAAGTAAGAATAAATTAATACAAATTGTCGCTCGTATATTGAAAACAAAGTGATAAATATAAGGCCAACTTATCGAGCTGAATATTCGAGATGTTCAGTCAATTATCATTTATTACATGTATTAATTATAAAACTACAGTCATTAGATATTAAAACTAACGCAAATTACAATCATTCTACAAACGTTTCGACCGCACGCGGTCTTCTTCAGTATAATTATTGAAATATAAATTCATACAACTTCACATAATATCGAAATTTAATTATAGTTATTCAGAATCGAGAGTTTTTGAGCAATTAACGCGTGTTCTAATCCGTCATGTCCAACAATGTTCGCCTCGATATGATCTCTGATTTTGCTCAGATCTCGGATAGTTTCATCGTTAATATGCGAGAAATTAACCCGTTCCGTAGGCGCTATCATCGTCCTTCTTGACAATTTTGCTACTTATTAACAGTTCTTAAGGATGACACATAACAAACCAACAATACAGAAAGACAGCTCATTTTAAACTTAAAAGAGTTTAAAATGAGCTGTCTTTCTGTATTGTTGGTTTGTTATGTGTCATCCTTAAGAACTGTTAATAAGTAGCAAAATTGTCAAGAAGGACGATGATAGCGCCTACGGAACGGGTTAATTTCTCGCATATTAACGATGAAACTATCCGAGATCTGAGCAAAATCAGAGATCATATCGAGGCGAACATTGTTGGACATGACGGATTAGAACACGCGTTAATTGCTCAAAAACTCTCGATACTGAATAACTATAATTAAATTTCGATATTATGTGAAGTTGTATGAATTTATATTTCAATAATTATACTGAAGAAGACCGCGTGCGGTCGAAACGTTTGTAGAATGATTGTAATTTGCGTTAGTTTTAATATCTAATGACTGTAGTTTTATAATTAATACATGTAATAAATGATAATTGACTGAACATCTCGAATATTCAGCTCGATAAGTTGGCCTTATATTTATCACAAAGTAAGAATATTAGGCGGGCTTTAACGCAGGTCCTCTGAGGGGGTGCGGGACAAGGGAATATCTTGAGGGCGCGGGAGGGATGACGTCACGCGGGGTGGGGGTTTTCGTAGACGAGAGGGGTATGCCGTTTGGAGGGGGGGTAGGTCCCAAGCATGTTTGACAGATGTTTATTTTTATAAGGGGGGTGGGGAAGGTCCCAAGCACGTTCGCAGGTGTTTATCTGTGTGATTTATGACTGTAGCCCATCTCCCGGGGGATTTAAAACCACTGTTGATCCGAATAATTGCCGGAGTGATAAAACTTGGAGAGATGGTGTTTTCCGATGTAAAAAATGATAATTTATGTTTTGCGTACAAAATTTGGCGCCGCTAGGGTCGCTATATTGGAAAAACGTTAAAAAAATTGCATATTTTAAAGAATTTCGATATTAACTTAAAAATATGAATTTTACAAAAATAAATGTGGTGTACAAAATTGTAGCTGACAAAATTCTAAAAATTTTCATTTTTTATTGAACTTTGTATGACTAATAGAACCGAAAATAGAATTTTTTTAAAAATGAGACATTTTGTCACTTTTCGAAAAACTTACGTTTCTTTGCGCTTTACGCACAAATTACACTATGATGGCGGCTCGTAGGCAAAAAATGCTTCAAACAAAATCGAAAGATTATTCATTTATCTTCAAATTGGCTTTTTTTATAGAATCTCCTACGACCAATACATCCCGCGATATAGGCTTTTGAAACAAATTTTATCGCAAAATTTTATGCAAATTTTCGACTATTTTCCGGTATTAAGTAGGAAACGGCTACTTGTACGACAAAAAGTCATAAAACATAATCGAAAGGTAATTAAATTTATTACATTTTAGACCGTGTAACTTGTTTTTATTATCAAACCTACTTCCAAAATATGACCATATTTGGTAAATATGACGGTTTTGTGATATATATATATATTAAAAAGTATACTTGCGGATAATTTTTATATTGGTAAATAAATATTGTCATAGTAGTTAAGGGACCGATGCATGAAAAAAAATTATTGCGGCCCCCTACGGTTGAATATTTCCGATATGTAACCTTTGATAATTCATTTATTTCTTTAATGCGTTTTAAGAAATCGGAGTCATCCTTCGAACAAACGGTCATAATGCTGTTAAAAAAATCTTTCTTGCACTTTTTTACAACTTTAAGGTAGTATTTAAATAACCCCAAAATAGAAACGGTGTAAATATAAACGTTCTTGATATACGTATAATCATTTGAACAATGCACGTTTTTCGTTATATTGTAAAAAAACAGATATTTTTTCAGTTTTTTCAGAATATATCGGTTTTTATAAAATTTACGCAAAAAATGCTCTGAATCAAAGTCAAAGCTTACAAAATTTTCTATAAAATGGCCTTCATGGCATTTTTTTTATATTGAAATTGATGAGATTTAGCCGTGGGAAGAAAGAATATTTTTTATTCTTTATTTATTTTTTTTTTTATTTTTTATTCTATTGTATAATATTATGCAGTGTTGCCAGATTATCAAAAGGGACCCGAGAATTCTGCAGTTGCCTAAAACATTGGATTTTCGACTACCTGAATTACGTTCAACGATTGCAGTGCTATACGGCGGTAGGCACTGAGTACAATATCTCGATTAATATTTTTTTTTTAATCTGATACCGTGGGAATTACAAGTCAATATCATGTAGATTCAGCTTCAGAATGCATGCTGCCATCGGAATTTTTTTTTAAAGTTTTTTTTAACAAATTAATTCATGTAAAAACTGTGTGCAAAAAAAGAATAAAAAATATTCTTTTTTTCCCACAGCTGAATCTCATCAATTTCAATATGAAAAAAATGCCATGAAGGCCATTTTATAGAAAATTTTGTAAGCTTTAACTTTGATTCAGAGCATTTTTTACGTAAATTTCATAAAAACCGATATATTTTGAAAAAACTGAAAAAATATCTGTTTTTTTACAATCTAACAAAAAACGTGCATTGTTCAAATGATTACATATCAAGAACGTTTATATTTACATCGTTTCTATTTTGGGGTTATTTAAATACTACCCTAAAGTTGTAAAAAAGTGCAAGAAAGATTTTTTTAACGGCATTATGACCGTTTGTTCGAAGGATGACTCCGATTTCTTAAAACGCATTAAGAAAATGAATGAATTTTCAAAAGTTACATATCGGAAATATTCAACCGTAGGGGGCCGCAATAATTTTTTTTCATGCATCGGTCCCTTAACTACTATGACAATATTTATTTACCAATATAAAAATTATCCGCAAGTATACTTTTTAATATATTGTAACCGTTAATTACGTTATACCGTCGGATCGATAATAATCCGAGAAATAGGGCCGATGTAAATGGCCGACGGCACACCTTCGGCGCGGAAAGCGGGAAATTCACGTAGATGCCAAAAATTATGTTTACTTGGGCGCCAGGCGCGAGATTCGCGCCACTCTAAAAATTTTTAAATCGACAGATGACCTTTATAAACCGTAAATCATCCCGAAATTTCCGCAACGGCGATAATCGACTCGCTCAGATTGTCAGGGGGTAGAGGGGGGAGTTCGGACGGGAGAGAGAACAGAATTCGAGAGAGGCTATTTAAAATCGCTCAAATGTAACAAGCATCGAATATATTTGAACAATGGTGAACGGAGACAGACAAAAACAATAATTGTATAAAAGCTTGAGTGAGATGTTATGCCAAGAAGAAAAAATTAATATTCTCTCGATAAATTACGGACGGAAATCCGCTCACTTGTCGTTCGTGGCGGACAGAGAGTTTTAATGACGCCGAAATACAAATAAAGTGCAGCCGTAATTTTATTCAGACGATACCGTGCGGCTTATTTACGGCCGAGACGCGGCGCGTTATTATTCCGCGCCTTTGAGACGACCCGACGCGGTGATATCGGGCGACACGCGGGACCCGGAAGTAGATTCGCACGCCTACGTGTCGAATAATTATTAACGCACGAGACTTAATAAGGTCTGTGCGACGTAATTTATTCTAAGGATTTTAGGCAATACAAAATTCCCCGTAAACTGTAGTCGGTCCCGCGCGACTTCCTTTGAGATCGATCACGCCGGTCGTCCCTCGCACAATGTTACAAAGAATCAGAAGGATACGCGAATAATGATAGGCGCGAGAAAGAATACGCTATTTTTCTCATACATGACTATTGACTCGGTAGTATACAAAAATCTTTAAACTCTAATAGACGAGAAACGACACAATAATTACGAGACGAGACTTTTATTCTACATTAGTGTAAAGAAATCGCGGCAACTGTCGGCGTATCCGCAGGAGAGAGAGCCTCTCTTAATATGCGCGCGGGAGAGAACACGCGGTCGGCCGAGCGCCGGGATTAACTCCACGCGGAATGAATCTCTTAATTAATTCTCTCGTAATATCGCGAAATGCCACCGGTGAATATCTGATAACCGGCCGCGGCTGTGACACGCGTCTCTCCCGAATAGATTATTCACAAAAAAATTTAGCGGCTTTACAAAGCTAGGGCCGTTCGTCTCACCGGTATCTATGAGTTCTTCGATGCTTCGGCATCCGCAATCCGGAACCTCTGCCCTCGGTCACGCTCCGCCAGACAGTGACGAGCAAGAGGTCTGCTGGGATCACGCCGATAATAAATTGAGCATTTTCCACCCGTGGCGCTCCTTATCCTGGCAGGGCCGCCGGATGCCCCGCGGGCACTCTGCTTGATAAAAATTTCTCTCGCCGTTCCTTTGTGCTTCTGCCTCGGGTTCCGCTGTTCCTCTTTATTTTTCGTCGGGGAGACTCCTACGAGCGCGCCTTTTTGCTGTTCCTCCAAAAATCCGCCAGATCGATTGTTTGATCGATGGTGAAATTTCGTATATCCGGATAGGCTGAGGCTCGAGGCAGTGTATCTCCCGCGCCTCTTGTTTCCGGGGCTCTCTCGCCTCTCGCGAGAGAGTGGCCATCCCCGTCTCTTGCCGGAATCTCTGCGAAAGAAGGAACATTTTATGGCGGTATCCCGGTTCTTAACGGGAGGAGCAATCCAGAAAATCTGTATGTGAATAATATTTACCGGGCGTGATCCGGACGTGGTGGCCTCTGCTCAGTCCGAAATCGTCCTCTTCGTCCTCTCCGTCCTCTCACTCTCTCTCTTTCAGTTTCTCCGGTTGAGACACGAGTACCATATACAAAATTGCTCGCCCAAAAACGCATATTTACCAAATATGGTCATATTTTGGAAGTAGATTTGATAATAAAAACAAGTTACACGGTCTAAAATGTAGTAAATTTAATTATCTTTTGATTATGTTTTATGACTTTTTGTCGTACAAGTAGCCGTTTCCTACTTAATACCGGAAAATAGTCGAAAATTTGCATAAAATTTTGCGATAAAATTTGTTTCAAAAGACTATATCGCGGGATGTATTGATCGTAGGAGATTCTATAAAAAAAAGCCAATTTAAAGATAAATGAATAATCTTTCGATTTTGTTTGAAGCATTTTTTGCTTACGGGCCGCCATCATAGTGTAATTTGTGCATAAAGCGCAAAGAAACGTAAGTTTTTTGAAAAGTGACAAAATGTCTCATTTTTAAAAAAATTCTATTTTTGGTTCTATTAGTCATACAAAGTTCAATAAAAAATAAAAATTTTTAGAATTTTGTCAGCTACAATTTTGTATACCACATTTATTTTTGTAAAATTCATATTTTTAAGTTAATATCAAAATTCTTTAAAATATGCAATTTTTTTAACGTTTTTCTAATATAGCGACCCTAGCGGCGCCAAATTTTGTACGCAAAACATAAATTATCATTTTTTACATCGGAAAACATGTGCGATTTTGCGGCAACGCGGAGTGCAAACCGGAATGTGAGTGTTGAATACGAAGGAACACGGAGCACAGCACAACGACACAAAAAAAGAAAAGAAGACAATGTGAACGACGACAGCAATGTATTTTATACACTATTTACAAGAAAGTACAAATCGCGCACTAGTGGCGCGATGAACTGCAAGAAGTGCAATCGACAACGAATCAAGAGGTTTGTTCTTTATTGCCGAACTTTCTGCACTAGTGTACACTAGTGACACCGAAGCGTTCTGTATTGCAGTGCAACGTAGAACAAACCCGTTCTTTATCGCAGTGTAACCAAGTTCAGTGCAATAGTTCAGTGTACTCGCTGCCCTAGGTCTGAAGCAGGGTCAGGCAGTGCAGTGCAAGGACCGGGCAAGTAAAAATGGCCGAAAACATAAATATAAATAAAGTATAATCACAACAAATTATAAATATTAAATTAACTTATTAAATATTTAAAAAATGGGAATAATAATCTATTTAAGTAGTTAGGTAGCTAAACAGCTAGGTTTATTTATTGTTTGTAAATATAAAATAACCTATTAAATATTAAACTAGTGTATTTATTACATAAAATTGTATTTATAATCAAAACATTATCAAATAAATAAATAATTAATCAAATATATCATTTAAGATCATCGCCATGTTGATTATTACACTGACGCGTTCTTTATACTTGCTCACAAATAACATGTCCTGCTTGCACTAGTTCCGTTCAGTGCAGTGCAGTATGAACTCAGTGTAGCAATAAAGAACAAACCTAAGTATGCGCGAGAAGTGCGGTACAAAGAAACTTTTGTGAAAAAAAGCGAAAAGAAACTCTCGGTCTGTGCGTGCGAGTGTCGACGAGACGAGTGAGAATAGGACGCGCGGGAAAACAGTTTTATCCCGCCGACTTTCGAGAAAATTCTAATGTAAAATTACCAAACTTGTAATTTTGTAATATAATGATATGGAATCTTCTCGAGTGTCGGAGGACAAAACTGTTTTGGTTCGACTGTTTTGTTTGACCGGCCCGCGTAAACGGGTTGGCGACAGCCAAAAGCGTTTTGCGCGCGGAACGCGCGCAGCGTGATTGGTGTTCGGCGAGTAACGCGAATTGACGCGCCAAATTTGATGTCGTAATATTAGTTTTCCACGATGCATTCTTTGGTTCTCACACATATCTACACATGCATGCGCACATGCACACACTCTCTCTCTCTCCACTCTCTTTCTCTCTCTCTCTCTCTCTCTCTCTCTCTCTCTCTCTCTCTCTCTCTCTCTTTCTCATCCGCAACAAAACATCATCTCTCCAAGTTTCATTACTCCGGCAATTATTCAGATCAAAAATCCCCTGGGAAATGGGCTACTGTCCGAATTTAAAACCGAGCACTCCAAAATCCATAAAACTCATTTTTATGGGCATTTTATTGTTCTGACATACAGAAGGGAATTAAGATTTTAGCGCCAACGCTGCGACAAACTGTCAAAATGTTATTCATAGGCAGTACGAGTATAACAGCGCTGACGTTCGGCAGTTTTGTATTCTCGCTGAAAATCTTCCATAAACGAGAGCAAAAACAACTTCCTTATTTTTTTTAATTGCGACACATTGGCGCCAATGTTCGGCTGCTTGATTTTGTAAACAATTAAATAGGTAGAGGCCCATTTCATCACTATGATAGTCTTTTGTGGAGATTTTTTGAGAGAGGCTGAAACTTATGGAAAGCGTGTCCACGATGTCATATCTACGATATTTGCGGAGTGAAGAAATGTCTTAAATGGAGAGAGAACTTGAAATTATTATTGTCCCAGATGAGGAAGAACCTGAAATTATTATTGTCCCAAATGAAGAAGATGTAATTATAATAGATGGCGAGGATATGGAGGAAGAAGACCAGGGGGTTATTTTAATTGAAAATCAAGAAGAACAAGGAGACCAGGAAGTTATTTTAATTAAAAATCATGAAGAACAAGAAGAACAAGAAGTCATTGAATCTTTGGGAAACTCGGATTATAGTAGTGATAGTGATAGCGATAGTGATTGTGAAGAGGAAGCCAATGTGCAGTTTATTGACACCGAAGAATTAATAACTATATACACAGAATCGCGAATGTGTATAATATACTTCTACTACGTTCCGTGGGAGTACATGAAATTATGCACTAGTTGTTTTTTTATAAAAATTGAACTATTTACAAATATGTGTGTCATTCGACGACATGAAACTAAACAATATAAAAAATTACAACGGATGCATTGCTACAATTGCAAGGCGCCGCTGTATATTATGTTCAGACGGAACATATGTCCAGCTTGTCATCGTTGTAAGTTTATACTCCATTAAAATATGTATTAAAAAATTATTTAAAATATAATACATTTATAACATTTTTCTTTTGTGCAAGAGTCTTGTCCATGCCACCCCACCACCGCTGCCGATGGTTCGGCCGCCTCGTTGACACCCCGCTGGCACCCCGTTGGCTCAGGCCAACCCGCATCTATTGGGGTATTATTTTTTTATTTTATTTTTTTTTTTTAATTTTTATATATATTTATTTTTTTAATATTTATTATTTAAAAATTTTTTAAATTAATTAAATTTTTTTAAATTAAATTTTTTTTTTAAATTTATATTAATTTAAGACACACACACACACTTTTTGTAAATACATGCACACACATTTTATGAATAAAAAACATTTTTTAACATTAAAAAATTGTCATTTTAAAAAAAAAACCTCTATCTCTTCCCATTAAAAAAATATAATAAAAAAATATTTAAAAAATATTAGTAAAAAAATTTTTTTAAATACATCAAAAAATCTATCTCGCTGCATCATCTCTCTCTGCTTTGCGTGCGCCTAGAACTATTTCTTTCTTCTCTCGCGCCACCTCTCTCTCCTTCGCGTGCGCCTCGAGCTATCTCTTTCTCTCATGTACCTAGCCGCACCATCTCCTTCCTTGGCATGCGTCTCGAGCTCTTTCTTACATGTCTACACCATGACATCTTTCCTTCTAAACGTTAGCTCTCGCAGTCCCTAGCTTCGCGATCCCCTTGCTCGCGTGACGTCATCCCCCGCCAGGACTACACAACTATTGGGAGCTATGTATAAGAGTTGAGACCGTTTAAGGGTGGGAAAAGGATGGAGAATGGAAATGCGTGTGAAGAAATTACACCATAATATAAACTTACAAAACTTTATTCTCTCTCTCTCTCTCTCTCTCTCTCTCTCTCTCTCTCTTTTTATATAATTATTATACATATTTTTTTCTTGTGTATTATGGATTAAAAAACTAAAGCTACCAGCTCGCAATCAATGAGTTGATGCTTGTTGAAGGCATCGCTAGCGCGTATTACATTTGCTAATTCTTTAGGATTCGTTACAGTAGACGCGATATTGGAGAATTGTGTATACTTGATATCGATTGTTCCAGTAAGTCTAGTCAATCGATCGAATGTTATATCGATGCATGGATCGAGATCGAACATACGTTGTAACGTCAATTCGATCATCATCATGCGTACACCGACCGGCAGGAATAGTGTCCGGCGTCAGATTTCAGATGTGTGTATACGTGTATAACAGCCAAAAATCATATGCACACATACGTAGCGCGACATTGTATGTGTCGCTTCAAGCGCGGCGGAGATCAAGGAGCGAAAAAAAAAGTAGTAGGGGGTATTCCGATATTGCATCTCTCTCAAACATCGTATAATCGAGAGAGAAAGCAATACAAGACGTGGTGTCATTTAGTGATGTCCAATAGCTGTCTCACTCACTCGACTATGAATTGAAGGAGTGCGAGTGAGACAGCTATACGGACATGCAGACACCGCGGGTCGCGCTTGTCTATCGGTGTCTCGTTCCCTCCGTCGTACATTTCTGACGTCGGACGCCATTCCTGTCGGTCAGTGTACATTTGCAGATTCGTGTTTGGTGTCGTTAATCGTGTGAAATCACACTGTTAGCGGTCCAACATTTATAAAACTATATATTTTTAGTGGAGTTGTTCCGAAGAATATTCTGAATATTGTGACGCTGCACGTAAAGTCCCTTCCAAGTCTCGATGGATAGTATTAGTTGTTTTCCCCGATGATCTCCTATGACGATTTCCTATGACGCATTGACAGCCACGGAATTCAAATTCCTCGAAATTGGTATAAACGTGGGTCCACCGAGTTACGTGGAATCGTCATAGGAGATCATTGGGGAAAACAATTGATACTATCCATTTATTATGTATTATAATACATAATAAAAAAAAGTTAAACTTACTCGTCACATTTGTTCTCAAACAATGAAGTTTCAGCACGACTCGGCACGTAATAATTCATGCGACTGCCGCTACAGTTTCTTTTGGTGGAGTACATTTTTCTAAGGTCCGAAAATGTGAACTATTGGTTCGAGCGGTTAACGTGAAACTGATCGTGCGACCGGCAGCTGAAGCAAGTCGCAGTCCAACCCGCCTGTCATCAACATCGGAAGTACACACTATTGTTCCCGGAATGCAGCCAACAGCCCAACAGAGACTGCAATAAGAGGCCGGAACAAAGTTGGTAAACAAATGTAAATACAATGATAGACGCGAATCAATAGGTTAAGATTAATTTTTAGTTACTAGACAATACTTCGCGATACCTAAAAAACGTCTAGTCAATTCATTTACGTTAAAACCGATTTTAATTATAATTTACAAGTAAATCGATCAGTTACAGGTAAATAGAGAAAGATCTCTCACCTGAACAATGTTTGGACAAACTCAAGACAAACTTGAGCAACCCAGTAATTGCACAAGTTGTAATTCCATTGATGGAAGATAACTAATAGTCAAATTACAAATGTTTAGGCATCAGAAAATGGAATCAGGTGAAAGATCTCGTCCAGCACATATTTTAGTTCATAGGTATAATATATATATATATATATATATATATATATATATACGGGGAGTCACGAATTCGCGATGAGCGAATATAGACGACTGAAATATATTTAATAATTAATATAAAACGCGTTTGTAACAATTAAGATAATCCAGCGCGTGATTTGCACATTTCAACTGCATATCGGCGACTAAGATGTAAACTAGTAATTTCTAGTGATATGACGTAATAGAGTCTAGTGAAATAACACCAGAGAAAAAGTTTAGTTCCGTAAAAAGAAGTATTCATTTAATTATGTTACAGAGTGCAAAACATTATCTCGACATGTGCAAGTCATGTGAGATGAGACTAAAATCTCGAGATACATTATGCTACGAATAAGATCTCGAATAAAGAATTTACACTGCCGGAATAATCCAATTTTAGTTTGAAGCGATACACTAAAAGTGATTAACTTTGAGTTTATTTGATTTTGGATAAAGTATCGTCGGAATGTTTTATTTTATCTACGGCATATAAAAGAGATTTAGTTTGGTTTTATTAGTTATATTTTTATTTTGTTTTATTTATTTTATTTTTATTTCTGTTTTGTACTATTAATGACAGAATGTCCTTAAGTCCCAAAGAATAAATTTTGAGTTATTAAACGAAACAAGAATAACAAGACGATTTATGTTAATTATCTTTAATGATGAAATGGGATAATATCGAACCCAGGTCTGAAAATATAAATTATAAAATATGGATAACCAATGTAATAGTTTTAAGATATAATATTTATGTTTTTATGAAATAGAGTAAAAACAACGCTAGTCACGGATTTTATCAATTTTAAGTAAATAGTATGTAAGAAAAATATTATAATCATTATTTTCAATTTATTAATTTATAGATTTTATTTTCCAAAGATATTTTTTATGTTTAAATAAGCAGAAAAGTAAGGCTGAAATAGTCCCGTGACGAAATAAGCAATATTAGAAAATTTTAATATAAAGGGAACTCTTGTTGAACTTATTTTATTTATCAAAAATCAAAATAGGAACTCGCGATGACCCTTTTTTTTTTTTTTTTGACGCAGTGGGAATCCTCATGGATACCACCGCTCTCCGGGAAGAGAGCGGATGGTTATGTGGGACTTCTTGTTCCCCTTGGCCGATCCACGAGTGGATCGGTCAGGGGGCCCAAGACATACCTCACTAAACCCACTGCGGATACCTTCCCGGGCGTTAATGGGGGACGGCCAGGATGCTGGTTTCCCATGCCGACTGGCCGCCCCCCCGCCTAATCCCTCCTTGGGAGAGTGCCGTTGAGGGCGACACTCTCCCCCCCCCCGCGAATGTCATCGTGCGGGGGTCCTCGCGGTTGCGACGCAGGGCGGTATCGACCCTACGTCGCGCCCTCCCAAAGAGTTTGGGGGGCGGGGTCACGGCTCGAGTATCCCGCTCGAGCCGCCACCCCCGCCTTCGAAGCGGTGCTTCCTCCCCCTCCCGAAGGGAGTGGGGATTCGGCATTCGCCCCGGAGGCCCTCTCCAGAGGGTTCCTCTCAGAAGGAGAGGAACCCCCTCCGTGGACGGTGTTGCCCTCCCACCGGTGCCTACGGCTCCCGGTGAGAGGGCCCCACACGTCACGTCTCCGTCCTCGAGAGGGACCCAGGCACCCCGGACGGGAGGGCAATGCCCGCCCGCCAGGGACACGTGGCCCCCCCTCTTGACCCCCCCCGGTTGCGACCTCCCTCCGCCCCTAAGGGTCAGAGTTCACCCGCAACCGGTGGGGCCCCTCCCTCCCGGAGGGTGTGGGGGGGGAGGGGAGCGCCTAAGCGCCCCCATGTCCCCCCCGACACCCTCATCCGGTGTCAACTAATGACGCCGGTATCAGGCGGGCCCCCCGACCCCCGCCGCGGACAGCCGCACCCGTGAGCACGACCGCCGACGACGGCCGCGCCCCCTCCTCTCGACTCTGCCAGGGGTGCTGTTAGGCATCCCGGGCCTCCGATTCGGTGCCTGGCCGGCCGTCGAAAGTCCACGCAAAGTGGACATCTAAGGCCGGACAGGCACCCAACCTCCTTGTGGCCAGGGGAGCCGCAGCGGTAGCAGCGGCTACCCCTGTCCACCGCCGAAGTGCACCGGCGCCACGTGTGCCCCACACATAGACACCGGTAACACCTCGACGCTCCCATAATGTTGGCGACGGTTACCCCGCCGCCAACTCTCCTCTCCCGCCGACCGCCTCCACCAGCGGTCATCTTCTCCTTCTCCTTCCCCTTCATCTCCCCTCTCTCTCTTCTCCCTGCTCTCCTCCCCACCACTCTCGCCCACACCCCTGTGGCCTCCCCAACCCCCTTCGTCGTCTTCCCCTTGTCCGTCTTTGTCGTCGTCGTCGTGTCGTCCGTAGCCGTCCCCGTCGTTACCGTCTCGGCTTCGGTCTCGGTCCCGGTGCCAATCTCCATCACGCTCTCCTCTCCGGAGATCTCCCGGGCCACCCGAGTCTTCCTCCTAACACGACCGACCCCCATCCTCGCGAGGCGCCCCTCGAGCAGTCCCAGCCGGTCCGAGTTGGCGGCCAGCCCCGAGGATATCTCCTCGAGTCTGTCCGCCAACTCCCTCAGCAAAGGGGCCACCGTTGCAGGCGTCTCCTCGGTCTGGGTTCCAGCTAGAACCCCCTTCTCCTCCTGGGTTTGGGTCCCTTGGTCTCTGCAGAACCTCGCGTTCTCCTCCTCATCCTGCCCGAAGCGGATGCACTCTCTACGCGTGAGCTCTGCAGAGACCTCCGTCAGTTCGCGCGTCATGCACCACATGCGTCCGGCAAAGCCCGTAGCTTCTCTCAGGATGGGACTCATCTTCCCATCCGACCGGACTTCCTCCATGATGGCTTCGTTGAATTCATCAACCTCCCTCTTCACCATCTTCCAGATGCGCAAAGACCTCCGGAAGAGGCGCGTCGTGGGGACATCAATGTCCTCCTTGGACCACCATGGGGCCAGGTCTCTCTCCCATGTGAGGCCCGGAAGCAAGTACTTCGGCCTCACCGCCCTGGGGTCTGTAAACCCCCCCGCCGACGCGATCGACGAATCCGTCGACCACCCGTCCCCACTCTCGCACCCGTCGCTCGTTAACGACGGAGTGGAGGCCGGGATGATACCCTCCTCTTCGCCGGGTCCTGGGGCATCCGAAACCCCTGGGCCGGTAAGTTTTCTCCTGTTGTTTCGTCCGTCCATGTTGTTTATTTGGTTTTTTTACTTGGTGGCCTTCCAAGGGTGGTGGGCCGAAACCCTAAGGCCCCACCAGGCCTCTTGTACCTCTACAAGAGGTACCGATCGCTCTTAGCACCCCTCGCAAGGCTATTCCCTTGCGAGGGGTGGGCCCCCCCACCACGACAAGGTGGCGATCAACGGGGGGGAACTCGCGATGACCCTACTTTACAGTCAAGCGTGCGGATTCGCCGGAGTCCCCAGAACGGGGCGCTCAACGCCCATTGGCCGGCGGGCCTACGGTGGGGCTACCCGACGATCCGGGTATATAAGGCGACTCCCGAGACAGCTCGGGACAGTCGGACGCATATCCTAAAGTGACCTGCGCTGGGTCATATCGCGATTCTTTAATCGTCGAAGCGTTAGACTCGTCCACGACGATCGAGCGTAATAATAGTAAGTGGTTCGAATGAATCATACGCGATTTTTAGAAATCGTATACGCTGCGTTCGTTAAAATTGTTGTCGCGTATAAGCGTAACATTCCGTCGGAAACAAATTGTGACAATAGCGTGCGGAATAATAAGTGTAACCTGAGTTCCATTAAGCGCAATAAACAGTGCTGTGAACTATAAAAACAGTGTCTATACTTACTCTCGTACACAATCCCACGGCGATCCTCCTCCGGGTGAATAACGGCACGGCGGCAATTCAATTTTTTTTTTTTTTTTTTTTAACGCAGTGGGAATCCTCATGGATACCACCGCTCTCCGGGAAGAGAGCGGATGGTTATGTGGGACTTCTTGCTCCCCTTGGCCGATCCACGAATGGATCGGTCAGGGGGGGGTCAAGACATACCTCACTAAACCCACTGCGGATACCTTCTCGGGCGTTTATGGGGGACGGCGAGGATGCTGGAATCCCATGCCGTCTCGCCGCCCCCCCCGCCTTATCCCTCCTTGGGAGAGTGTCGCGGAAGGCGACACTCTCCCCCTCCCGCGAATTGCATCGTGCAGGGTTCTCGCGGTTGCGACGCAGGGCGGTATCGACCCCACGTCGCGCCCTCCCAAAGAGTTTGGGGGGCGGGGTCACGGCTCGAGTGTCCCGCTCGAGCCGCCACCCCCCGCCTCCGGAGTGGTGCTCCCTCCCCCTCCCAAAGGGAGTGGGGATTCGGCATTCACTCCGGAGGCCCTCACCAGGAGGTCTCTCTCAGAAGGAGAGAAACCCCCTCCGTGGACGACGTTGCCCTCCCACCGGTGCCTCGTGGCTCCCGGTGAGAGGGCCCCGCACGTCACGTCCTCACAGAGGGGGACCCAGGCGCCCCGACCGGACAGGCGGAGCCTGCCCGGCGGGGACACGTGGCCCCCCCTCGGCCCCCCGGCTGCGACTCCCTCCGCTCCCTTGGGAGTTGGGAATCGGCCGCAGCCGAGGAGGTATCCCACGGCGACCTGGAAAGAAAAGGAGAGATCAAACAACAGTCCTAATCCGAATTCGACGTAATTCTTGCGTTAGACGATCAGGTTTCAACCTGCGTAGCAGCGGCCATCTTTGACGAGAGGCACGGCATGCCGACAAAAGGCAACGACAGACCTCAGTACCCGAGCCGACGGCAACTAAAGGATTTGATACGATGACATCCCACCTTGTTTATTTAGGTAAAAATAAGTGGCGACCACTAATGGTGAAAGCGGGGCGTTCTGTGTCGGTAAATCGTTAACAAAGGGATCTCCCCTACACGTTCGGTCACAATCGTACAAAAAAATTTAGAATATATACTCATTTTCTCAAAGATAGTGAAGATAAATGTGGTGGGAGAGTTTTTGGGAGTATTTCTAGCGCTCTGAAATTTAAGAGAAGGGAGAGACATCACTCGGACAACATTAAAGATCCAATAAAAAATTTAAAATATACTGATTTCTCAAAGATAGTAGGAGTAAATATAGTGGAGATTGCGTCTAGCGCTCTGAGATTTAGGAGAAGGGAAAAACATCGCTCGGTTAAAAAGAATTCTTAGAAACAGGAAAGAATGAGAAGGGTAAATAAGATATAAAAATTTTTTAATATGTTTATATATTTCATTTTTTCAAATATTCTTTCTGGTGTTGTGACCACCAGTTAAGAGGGAAAGCCATAGTAGAGCACAAAAAAGTAAGGCTATTTTTGGAAATTTTTTTGGGTCAATGAAATGATGAATCAAAAATCTGTAAAATGAGCAGTATAATATCATAAACGAACTACAATTTAAAATTTTTTGACGCATTTTTATTACAAAATGGCGGCTGTGCAGCACTTGTCCTGTGGCGCCTATTTTTACAGGAGGGCCCATGGGCGGACATCTACAGTCCGTAATTTTTGACCTAGAACAAAAAGTGAAAGTTTTTTAGGTTCTATATATAAATGGGTATGGAACTGCGTAGGATTTTTTCGATATGTTAATTTTTCGCAAAATAGCGCACGTTTTAAGAAAAACTTGCAAAAAAAACAAAAAAAAACGCCATAAAATTGTTGATAAAATAAAAACCATATAATATAACAAAAAAACCCTACGCAGTTCCATAGAGAAAGGTATTCTGAATATACTGTGAAAATTTCAAACCGATCGGTAAAGATTTATTCGAGTTATGTGTCCGCCTATTAAAAAAAAAGTGTTTTCGAGAAAAACGCGTTTAAAGTTGTAAGTACTGTAAAATCATATAATATTTTTATATGCCTCTAATCGGCAATGCCTGCACCATACGAGAGTCACTATTTATATTTCGGGAATAGGAACAAAAACAAATAATTAAGCTGCGAATATATTTTTATTGTTTTTCAAAGTACTCGCCACGATGATCGATACACTTTTGCATGCGCTTAAACCAATTTTCAAAGCATTTATTCCATTCCGAATGAGGTATCTCCAAAACATGATTTTTGAACGCTTCAATAGCTTCTTCGGGCGATGAAAATTGTTGACCACGCAGTTTATTCTTCACGGATGGGAACAAAAAGAAATCATTGGGTGCCAAATCAGGGCTGTACGGCGGATGACCCATCAATTCGATGTTTTGAGTGCTCAAATAGTCTCTTGTTTGAGCCGATGTGTGAGAGCTCGCATTGTCATGATGAAGAACAATCCGACGTCTCTTGTTTGTTTTCCTTATTTTACCGAAGATTTCTGGCAAACAGATGGTTGTGTACCACTCAGAATTTACTGTTCTACGATCCTCTAGAGGCACTGTTGCAATATGACCAGTTTTTCCGAAGAAACAGGCCACCATTTTCTTTGAAGTGCTTCGTGCGCGAACAACTTTTGTTGGATTTGGTTCATCTTGGAACACCCATACAGTCGACTGCTGCTTACTTTCGGGCTCATACGAATATATCCATGATTCGTCACCTGTCACGATTTGATAAACGTCTTTTGAAGCACCGCGATTGTACTTTGCACCAATCAACACAAGCCTTTTTTTGAGCGATTGTCAAATTATGTGGGATTCAACGCGAACATAACTTTCGCACAGCTAAGTGTTTATGTAAAATCGCATATATGCTGGTGAAACTAATGCTTAGGGATGCCTCAATCTCACAATAGGTTACATGACGATCTTGCTTAATCATTTCGTGCACAGCATCGATGTTTTCTGGCACTACAGTCGATTTTGGACAACCTTCACGAAACTCGTCGGACAGCGAACTACGACCACGATTGAATTCACTATACCAGCAATACACAGTGGTTTTTGATGGAGCTTCATCGCCAAAAGTCAAATTAAGTTGATTGACGCACTCTTGTTGTGATAATCCACGTCGAAAATTGTAAAAAATCATCGCACGAAAATGTTCACGATTCAGTTCCATTTTTTGCCGAGACGAAACTTTCAACTAAATATAAAATAAACAAATAGCGTCCGTATGACAAAATGTTCTGAGTACGTATATCGTCAAAAGTGTCAAACTTTACGATGGAACCGTCAGATGGACTCACATGACATCAGTGTTGCCAATTCCCGAAATATAAATAGTGACCCTCGTACAATTGGCCTTCTTCGTCAATTTCCTGTTGATGTTTGACCTTTCGAATTGACATCTGGTCGATTCTGGCCTGTTTTGCGCCCTCTGTCATGAATCGCTCCGCCTCCTGTATTCGCTTTTCATCTAATTCCATACACAGCTCAAAACTTTTCGGGCCGATTTTCATCCCCATGACTTCGATTATGTGTAAAATGGACAGTAACCCGTCATTAAAAACGCACGAAGCGATGTTCACAGCAATATCGATAATTTTTTTGCCTGAATTCAAAGTTTTTGGGGCCATCGCCCACACTGTCGAATTCAAACTTTCATTATTGTTTTGTGTGAAACCGCCGATGCAGCGAGTGAGAAGATCATCCGCAGTAAGTTGTTCGTAAACTGACTTAATTGCTTCATAAACTACATCAGACATTGGTGGTTTGTGCGTATAGGTAGCCAAAGTGTTAGAAGATTTCGCCCTTTGCCACGAGCACCATGAATTTTCTCCAGTCGGGCAATTGTCGTGTTGGGGATGGTTATCCGTAGATATTTTGTGAAGTAATGTGGTCCATATAGCTGTCTTCATTTTTTCGACTGATTCACAATTTCTACAAATAGCTAACCCGAAATATATTGACAGTTCGTCGATCAGTTTGCCTGTCAATTTCCTTTTTCCTCCCAAGTCTTTTGTGCGTTTCTTCAAATTACGGAGGTAAGTGCCCATGCGTTTTTGTACGTGATTTACGCATTCCTTTTTAGTTATCGTCACGTTTTTGTACGGTTCAGCATCTGTGACACCTTTGAAGGTTTTCGAGTCTTTATCGCCTACATAATTTACATACTGCACATCATGCAATTCTTCAGAGCGCTGGAACATTTCAATGGCAGCATCGACCTCCATTTTTCCAGCTGATCTCTCGTGATTTGCTTCGCAATTGTCCACATGATTTTCTGCCCATTCCTTGTATTCTTCGATGTGTTCTTTTTTTGGCCAGAATTCGTATGATTTGCAGTATTTTGATTTTACTAAAACATCGATAACTGTACCAATATGCCAACCGATAAGTAAAACAAAACCATACAGAGATGAAAAGCCGCGTTTTCGCCATGATCCATCGCCCGACACCGTGATTCCGTTTTTTTTCTCCATTCTCGACAAAAAGTCTTTTTTCTTCTTTTGCTGCATTTGACAGACTCTTCTCGGAAACGATTTTTGTTGCATTAGAAATATTTTCAACAATTGTGTCATAAACCGAATGATAGACCGGGCGGGGCAGTTCCATAAATGCACAAAATTTTCGTATGCCTTGCAAACCAACACCAAGCAATTGCATGGCAAGAATAATTCTGCGATTAATTTCGTAGGCATTCTTGACATATGGGCAACTCGGTATTTCTGTTTTGTCACAATTTTTACAGGATACAACAATTTTAAATCCTAATTCTCGTTTACTGCTTTCTGTAAAACTCACTTCAGAGTAACACACTTTACACACGACGACATTGGAAATGGCGGCAAAAACTGCTACAAAATTTACGATGTTATAGCCAAACGTAGGATTCATCTCAATGTCGGTAACATCACGCCCTTTCAATTTCTTCGCCGATGCGCTGACGTCTAAATCTTCCGGCTTTTCTATTTCATAGCGATTCAACGGTTGCTTGTTTTTCTTTGTCGGCCTTTTTTCGTACGAATCAAAATCTTTTGCACCTTTCTTTTCACGACAACTCCTTCTGTCACTCATAGTTTTCAATAATCACTGCTTATTTTCACTATTATTTGAATATTATGGAACGTATACACGAGGCGAAGCGAAAAAGCGTCCGTTTCAACAATCGAGATTCGGTTTACTAACATTACACACGTGTTCTTTGAATGTATATTGGACATGGTGACACCTATAGGCATTTTTGTATTATAGAATTTTCGGAGAAAAATTCCTTCTCCATCGACTGCCATTACACCTGCTCCCGTACTCATAAATTACAGCGCGCGCCGGAATCACAAAAAGCGCTCGGAGCATACCTGAGAGGCGTTGCTGCAGAATGGAAAATTTGGGTATTTACACATTTTTGCGGCACTCCATTTTTTAGAATATTATTCTTAAGACCCTAAAGCACCTTATAAGCGAAAAAAAAAATTTTCGATTTTTTCAAAATTTTACTGTGGCTTCCTTCTTTAAATATTTTGAATACATTTTAAATGTGCAATTTTTAACATGTTTTCTACATCGCATAATGTTTTTAACATCTAGATTGTTTAGAGACTCAATGTCGTCGTAATCTGTATCCAAGGTCTCAATTATCAAACCGTTTCTTTTATCGTTCATTATATCGGCTAGCCATTCTCGCTTTTCAAATATTTTTAGGTATACGATAGAGGATTCTTCTTCATCTTCTTGTAATTTTTCATTTATTCCAACGATAGCTGCAGTAATCAAGCGTTGAGTTATGCTGTATGGAACGTTTCCATCTTCCCATTGTAAGCCATGATGATGTTGAGTCAACTATGAGGCTTGGCACCTCTCCGATTTTATGAGTAAACTTCATGGTACAGAATATGCGAAGAAATAATGTGATAAAACAAATCCTCTTCTCAGGATTGCTGCTTCCTTTACAATAAACTGTTTATTGAGGATAAAACCTTACAGATCGATGAATGTTGGTACAGACATGACGAGGTCTCTCTCTTCAATGCGACTCAATCGAGAGGAATGACGAAACTCTACAGCTATCTCACATTACTTTGATTATGTATTCTCTTCCCCTCTCTAAACAGCTGTTTGTGTAAACATTTTTTAGGTGATTTTGCGCACAACGTTGGTCAACGGATTGTACTGGATCACACAATCGTGTATAATGAGGCAGTACGCAGTGGTATTATTAGGCACGTTTTCCTTACACTCAAATTCCAATCTCACATCCACTGTTCCGCTCTTGACCGATTTGTTTTGTCGAGAACAGTCAATGATCACAAACGGACCGTTTTGTAAAAACCGTGTAACGGTGAGATTGGGCTCGAAATATTTGTATCCGTAATAGTTCTTGCAGAAACGTGTGTAGATGTCGTACAGAATTGACCATCTGTTTTTATCAAAATCCAAATTCATATCGCTGTACGGATAACTTTCCGAGTTCAGAAAGAGTTTCACGTTGTATGCTTTCGATGGACAAGGAGATAAGAAACATAGCCTTTGCATTGTCTTTTATCCAAATTTTCGCAGGTGCGGTATGCTCGTCATCAGGCTTCACTCGCCTGCCCATGACAATATCATGTACACCACAGGCAATAAAGATAGTGTTCATCTGGAATTTCCACACCTGGTAATTGGATCCGTTGAATTTGATCACGTTCATCATGGATATTTCTTTTGACATCCTGTCCTTTGTTTTTTTAATGCAAAAGAAAAAAACGCGATATTCCTAACCTTTCTCTATTATCACATGGTCAACGAAACAATGACCTGGGTCATAACCCGTTAAAGTTATGATTTGAGAAAAAACGAACACAAAGGAATTTAATTGTATACTGACAATTTTAATGATAATCTAGTACATAACACAACTGACTGCGTAACAGCACGGTTACAGACAATGCAAAGCGCACCAAGAGAAAAAGAATGAATAACCATAAAGTACGAAAAATACATAAAACGTTTAGTCTCTCTCTCTCTAGTAACTTTAGTAACAAAAAATATACATATAGCATATATAACTAGACTGTATACAGAGTGACAACAGACATATAAAAGCAATTAAAGCGCGAAAAACTTAAATAAAAATATTACTTAACATAAAATATACATTTTAAAATGAAATCTATATTGTAAATAAAAAATTCAAATGCTAAAAAAGTTTTGATAAAAAATATAAAATATAAATACGTAAATATGACGATAAAATGACGTTGTTAAAAATCATCATTATTTGGTGATGAAAATGACGTCAAATTATGGTACTTTTTTTTACCCATGACGTCAATAGAGTGAAAATGACTAATTTTCGACGTCAAAATGACGAGGGTATGCTGGCTGGAATATGGGATGTAACAATAATATTGACTCAAAATTCAACCGTTTAATTGATGTTGACTTTTTGCTTAAAGAATTTATAGGATTTCACAATATGTAAAACTTGTTGCAACAAATTTTTGAAGCAGGAAATTAATTATTCGATTAACTTTAAGTATTGTTATAATTTATGAGAGTATTATTTTGCTTTGATTTATTATTATTTATAATTTTATATTAAGTAAATTAAAGTTTTGTTTTATGCATAATACGCAAGATCAGCTGATGCAAAAAAGTGAAATAAAGTTGAAATTAAACAATTTTTTATAGTTTTCTCGTAGTTATTTTCAAGTTAGATAATTTGTTGTCATGTGTTAACAAGAGAAAGAGAGAGAGAGAGAGAGAGAGAGAGAGAGAGAACGGATACGATACTGAACGTCTTCTTTAAACCCTATTTTTGAGTGCTACAAAAAGTTTATAGAAATATCGAATTATTAATTTAGTTTTCTTGAGTCGGAGTCAATAGATATGCAAATTTGCATACAGTTATAAATGTTTTGTTATCAAATGGCTACCCTCTTGCTCTTATTTTTAATGAAATAAATTGCAGGATTAAGAATCTTATCGGCAGCAAATTAAATATAATTGATACAGAAAATAAAAAGAGTCCTCACGATAACAAAGATAAAAATAACAAATTTGTTGCAATTCCATATTGTTTTGGAAGCGTTTTTGCGACTATCGCTCGCCTCGACTTATTGTCTGCGCGAGCGAGCACACAGCTGATCAACCAAAAAACTATATACATAAACACGGCTTGTTATTGCCCGCGCTCTGACTTCGTGTTATTTCCCTTACTTTTCTCCGAAACCGGCGGGTTCCTGCGATCCGATGGTCGATTCTGAGAAAGTCTGCGTTCAGCCGTCTAAGCGACCACAAGTCAGTGATACTCTATCGAAACAGTTTTCGCTCTGTATTCTTCGAAAAGTGCGTCCACCGAATACCTCCGAGTTTGTGGATCTTTGCGCTATAGCGATTTTAACCCGCTCCCGTTGAAAGAAGGACGAGCGAAAGACTACCAGACCAGAGGAACGACACCATAATTATTATTTAATTAATAAAATTAAAAGGAGCCTTCGAAAACCAACCCGGCTATCGTTAATCTTCTTTAACATTCCTTGCCCACCGATCGTTCAATAAACGATTAAAACCACACATAATTTTGGTCCTTCGAGCCGGATCGGTGGCAAGACGAAACCAAGCATTGACGATCTGCCGGCATCATGTCAAACGTGGAGGAGATAATCAGCGATCAGACACAGCTGATGTACTCTGTCGCACGAGTTCTGCCAAATTTCAAGAAACTTGGCCAAGCACGGATGACTCGTGCCGCTACCAAGGAGCGCCTCGCCAACCTGAAGGTCATCTTTTCGAAGTGCCAGGAACTCCATTCGAAAATCACTCGTCTGGCCAGTGATACCCAGAAGCAGCAACTGCCTTACTTCAAGGAGCAGCAGTTTTTCGCCTGCGAGGACGTCTTCAACGAAACATCCGACTACATGGCAGAAATTCTCGAAGCCTTCAAACCGGGACCGCGGCATCAGTCAACAGCCTTGGACGTAAGCAACCCTTCCGAATTCTCTCGCCGGTCGTCATATTTGCCAAAGCTACACTTACCGACGTTCGAGGGAGGCTTTGATAAATGGGAAAATTTCCGCGACCGATTCACATCGTTAATCGCTAACGATACCTCGCTGTCAAATGTCGATCGTTTGCATTATCTTTATTCGTGTGTAAAGGGTGAAGCTAGTAAGGCGTTGAGCCACCTCGCGATTACAGACGCGAATTACGTCGTCGCGTGGAACCTCTTAATTTCACGTTACAAAAATAAGCGACGCTTGATTACCGGGCATTTGCAAACATTAGTTGATTTACCCGCGGTTCCGAGTAAAAACTCCAAAGACCTTCGGTACCTTTGTGATCAGACCAACGCTGCGATACATGCGTTAAAGAATCTCGGGCGTCCGGTCGAGCACTGGGATGATCTATTGGTCTTCCTCGTTTCGCAAAAACTCGATAAATCAACTCGAGAGGCGTGGGAGATAAAGCTTGGCGAAACCAGCGAGTATCCTCGCTTTAAAGATCTTACGCAATTTATCGATACTCGAATTCGCGCATTCGACGCGATCGCTCCCGCGAATCCGAAAGAGAAAGCATCCGAATCGAATAAACCGGCAAAACGCCACGTACTCGCCTCCAATTCCGGCGTTCCCGCGAACGTCACGTGCTCTGTCTGTAAAGCCAAACATTTATTATACCAATGCTCGACCTTCGCTAGCAAAACACCGTCCGAACGATTCGAGTTAATCCGTCTCAACCGACGGTGTATCAATTGCTTCAGCGCGAAGCACGTTGTGAAGGAATGCACGAGCCCGCGCACATGCAAACAGTGTCAGAAAAAGCACCACTCGCTCTTGCATTTTGACACATCCGCCAATCAAGGAGATACCGTCGAATCCGCGGTCGCGACGACGTCGAGCGACTCGAGTAATAGCGACGTCACAACGCATCTCTCCACAAACATGGTGTCACCGCAGGCCGCGATTCTCCTTGCAACTGCCCGCGTTCGCGTGCATTCGCCACAAGGACGAGTAGTTACTGTTCGCGCATTGATTGATCAAGGTTCCGCAGTCACGCTTATCACCGAATCAATCGCCCAATGCTTACAGTTACCGCGCGTCAAGCAAGCCGTTCGGATTGCCGGCATCGGCGATAAACAATCCGTATTGCATCACGCAGTTACCGTCATCGTAACTCCTGCGTTCGGCGATGAACCTGCGTACTCGACGACCGCTCTCGTTCTCCCCTGCTTAACAAAATATACGCCAAATCGTACAAATTCCGCGTGTCGCTGGTCGCATATATCCGAATTGCGTTTAGCCGACGGAGATCTCATGAGTCGCGATCCGATCGACGTCATTATCGGCGCCAACCTGTATGGCCTGATCCTCCTTGACGGTATTCGAAAGGGATCCGTTAACGAGCCTACGGCTCAGAAAACCACTCTTGGCTGGATCCTCTCCGGACCCGTCACTCCCATCTCCACTGATCCACGCGCATCTGTGCAGGTGCATCATGGAACCGTCCTTGAATCTCTCGATTCCATTCTCCGTAAATTTTGGGAAGTTGAGGATATTCCCCTCTCATCTTTTCCAAATCCCAAAGATCTCGAATGTGAGGAACATTTTTTGTCCACTCACTACCGCACGCCTCAAGGGCGTTACGTCGTTCGGTTACCCTTTAAAGGTCACACCGCATTCTCGTTAGGCGAATCGCGCGCCGTCGCCTTCGCCAGCCTTCAACGCCTCGAACGGCGTTTCCTTTGTCAGCCGGAAACGGCTTCCGCCTATCGCGAATTCCTTACCGAGTATCGTCAACTCGGCCATATGACCATCGCGCCACCGGATAATCGCTGTGGGAATGCACTTCACCGCTATTATATCCCGCATCATGCTGTCGTACGAGACAGCAGTGCCACGACGCGCTTACGCGTCGTGTCGAACCTCGGACGGCACATCCTTAAACGATCACTTGATGGTCGGGCCTAAGCTCCAGCTCGATCTCGCAACGGTGCTAATGCGATGGCGTCAGCATTGCTATGTCTACACTGCCGACATCGCAAAGATGTATCGGCAAATTCTAGTTGACCAACGCGATGTTGACTACCAGCGGATTCTGTGGCGAGAGTCTCCGGAACAACCAGTCAATGAGTATCAACTACTCACAGTTACCTACGGCACCGCTTCCGCTCCTTACCTCGCTCTCCGTGTTGTGCGACAGTTAGCGCAAGATGAAGGCGCCTCATTTCCGCTCGCGGTTCCGGTTCTCCTTTCGCAACTCTACGTCGACGACAGCGTGTTCGGCGCCGACGATAAAATTCTCGCGCGCCAGACTCGCGACCAACTTGTCGCTTTATTAGAAAAGGGCGGTTTTCGCTTGAGAAAATGGGCGAGCAATTGCGAAGATTTCCTATCGGATATTGATCCGTCCGATCACGGTCTTGCCTGCTCAAAGGAGCTATATGATGATGAGCGATTGAGCGTGCTAGGTCTCACGTGGGACCCGTGTCGCGATGTCTTTCGGGTTAAAGTTTCCCTCCCGACACATATCTCGAAAACGAAACGCGAGATCTTATCGACCATCGCCAAACTATTTGATCCGCTCGGTTGGATCACCCCCGTCGTGATTACCGCAAAAATATTTCTGCAAACCTTGTGGCAATTAAAATGCGATTGGGACGACGACATTTCCGGCGATTACGCAACCGACTGGGAACGCTATTATTTGCAATTATCGTGCCTTCATCAACTCAAAATCGCGCGCTGGACGCGATACGGCTCTCATACCTTGAAAACGGAGTTACACGGTTTCTCAGACGCCTTTACGAAAGCTTATGCGGCGGTAGTCTACCTCCGTAACATTAACATCGACGGATCGGTCGACGTTTTCTTGCTTGCCGCGAAGTCCAAGGTCGCCCCTCTCAAAACATTAAGCGTTCCGCGTCTCGAGTTAGCCGCTGCACATCTTCTTTCGCGCCTCGTGCAGTTTGTTCAAACGACGCTTTAACTGCCGAACATTGAAATATATTGTTGGACGGATTCCACAATAACGCTAGCCTGGCTAAGTAAATCGCCGTCTTGCTGGCGAACGTTCGTAGCAAATCGTGTCGCGGCCATTCAAACGACCTTACCGGACATACCGTGGCGCCATGTTCCGACTTACGACAACGCCGCCAATGCCGTGTCCCCTGGTCTTGCTCCGGAGGAACTAGCTTCACATCCGTTATGGTGGCACGGACGCCCGTGGCTGTCTTTGCCTCCAACCTCTTGGCCAAACGGCAATCTCATACAAGATGAGATCACATCCACCAATCTTTTGGAGAAACGAAACGTACACGTCGCGGACTCTCCGGCTCCTCCGTTATAAGATCTCGCTTTTCGCTTCTCATCATGGCCGAAATTACTTCGCGTGACCTCGTATCTAATTCGATTCGGGAATCTCGCGCGACGGCGAAATCAATTACTCGAACGCAGTTCGCGCGTCGACGAAATCGCTGCAGCCAAAGCGTACTGGCTCCAATGTATACAGGCAGCTATGTTTCCCGCTGAATTAGTCTGTCTCGCTGCGAAAAGATCCGTGTCCAAATCCAGTCCGCTTTCATCTCTCAATCCTTTGCTGAGCGACGACGGACTTATCCGCGTCCGCGGACGTCTACGTCACGCTCGCCTGCCAGACGAAGTACCCGATCGTCCTTTGGTCGCATCCTCTCCTTTCCCTCATCATCGATCATCACCATCATCGCATGCTACACGGCGGTTCACAATTCACTCTCGCATCCTTACGTTCCGAATTCTGGATTCTTCGCGCTCGCACTTGTACCCGCGCAGTCCTTCACAAATGTGTGCGATGTGTCCGCGAGGCTGCGACCATTCCAAATGAACTTATGGGAGATCTTCCGTCGGTTCGCGTAAATCGCGCGGCGCGACCGTTTTCACACACGGGAGTCGATTATGCTGGTCCTATTCTGTTACGAAGTACACCCGGGCGCGGACATAAGTCTCATAAAGCGTACATCGCCCTGTTTGTATGCCTCACTACTAAGGCTATCCACCTTGAAGTCGTAACCGATTATACTTCCGCAACCTTTATCGCAGCGTATCATCGGTTCGTGTCCAGACGAGGTCTTCTCCAGGGGATGTATTGCGATAATGGCACAACTTTTCAAGGAGCCGATCGCGAATTAGCCGATGCACATCGTCGCGCCCTCCGCGATCCAAATTTTATTGAAGCGACCGCTTGCAAAAAAACATCGTGGCATTTCCTTCCCCCAGCCGCCCCACATTTTGGTGGTCTCTGGGAGGCCGGTGTGCGTAGCGTCAAAACGCACCTCAAACGTTGTATAGGTGCTCACACCCTCACGTACGAAGAAATAAACACCCTTCTCTGTAAAATCGAAGCGTGTTTAAATTCTCGACCGTTATCCGCCGTCTCCGAGAATCTGGAAGACTACCGCGTTTTAACTCCTGGGCATTTTTTAATCGGCGCTCCGTTAGCAGCGGTTCCCGAACCCAGCGTTCTCGACCTGCATGAAAATCGACTGTCACGCTGGCAGATGACGCAGCGTATCACCGAAGGTTTTTGGAGATCTTGGCGCAACGATTACTTGCTCACCCTCCAACAATGCCCAAAATGGCGAATTGTACAAAAATTAGCGCGCGTCGGTCAGTTAGTTCTTCTACGAAATCTGCAAGCTCCCCCGAGTCAATGGGAGCTCGGCCGAATTGTTGCGTGCCATCCCGGAGCCGATGGCTTGACGAGAGTCGTCACCGTCCGAACGAGCCGCGCAGAATATAAGCGCCTTATCACCAAAATCTGTTATCTTTCCGTCGACATCAATCAAGAGATGTCAATGACATCCGGCTCGGCGGGCGGAGATAAAAAGTAAAGCAAGCACTTGCTCTTATATATATCTCGTTTTGTTTGTTTGCTTTTGTTTATTTGTTTTAAAATTAATCAATTATATTCTTATGTATACCTTTGTCACTGGTCTCGTAATCACAATAAGACTGTTCAAATCGATAGAGTGGATCTCTATCAATCGATTGTAAACGTTATCGTCGTTGGTGCAAACCGAAGTGCATTTCTTGTTCGTCACAATGCGCATTTCGAATGTGTTCATTTGAGGCGGGCGGTATGTTTTGGAAGCGTTTTTGCGACTATCGTTTGCCTCGACTTATTGTCTGCGCGAGCGAGCACACAGCTGATCAACCAAAAAACTATATACATAAACACGGCTTGTTATTGCCCGCGCTCTGACTTCGTGTTATTTCCCTTACTTTTCTCCGAAACCGGCGGGTTCCTGCGATCCGACGGTCGATTCCGATAAAGTGCGTTCAGCCGTCTAAGCGACCACAAGTCAGTGATACTCTATCGAAACAGTTTTCGCTCTGTATTCTTCGAAAAGTGCGTCCACCGAATACCTCCGAGTTTGTGGATCTTTGCGCTGTAGCGATTTTAACCCGCTCCCGTTGAAAGAAGGACGAGCGAAAGACTACCAGACCAGAGGAACGACACCATAATTATTATTTAATTAATAAAATTAAAGGGAGCCTTCGAAAACCAACCCGGCTATCGTTAATCTTCCTTAACATTCCTTGCCCACCGATCGTTCAATAAACGATTAGAACCACACACATATGTAGAATCCATCTCCGAAAAAATATCAGCCAATATTAAAAAATCGGATGTAAATGTAGGATATTGTGTTTTGAAAAATCTAAACAACTAAATTAAAACACATAAAGACAAGAATGATGACTCCAGCAATTCAAATGTTGTATATAAAATCAATTGCAGAGACTGTGACGCAACTTATGTTGGACAAACAAAAAAACAATTACGTACCAGACTTAACGAACATAAAAACAATTTTAAATTAGACTATGCAAGACATTCGGTGATTTCTGAACATATTTTCAATAATAAGCACACTTTTGACTGAAAAGAGACTGAAATATTAGATCATGAAATCAACTATAATAAAAAACTTATTTCTGAAATGTTATACATAAAAGAACATAAAAATAATATAAATTTAAAGAAAGATATCGAATCTCTTGAAAGCTGTTATTTTGACATTTTAGAATAGTTATCTGACACACTTTTTTAATAAAAAAAGTTAACCTTTAACTATTGACAACACTATTGACTATATAAACAGGCTTTGATATAATAATGACACATATTATTCCTTGATATTGCTGAGTCGCAACAACCAACACAAAACATCAATATGTAAGTTATTGCTAATTTATATTTTTCGGAGTGTTTTTCATTGAAATCCTTTTAATATATCTATTTTGTGGGAAAAAAAGACTTGAATAAATGGGACTCATCTCGTGAAGATGCCGGAACAGACTGTTCGCGCTGTCCAACGATGAATTTGGACTCCGTGCATTTATTTGAGAGATGGTCTTAAACATAAGACATCTAAGAATAATTGTTTCAACCATTGTAATTAAATTGAATGATAATTAAAGTTTCGTCTTTACATAGCTTGCGAGATTATGTTTAAATTTCTTTATTATATTTTATAATTTTATACTTGCGGTTAATTGTATTGATAAAGACCTAGTAAGGTCGAAACATCTATATTTATATTATGAATAAATAATTTTTAATTATCCTTACATCTAAATTATTTTGGCTTGTTTATTTGACCTACTTTTTATGTTTTATTAATTTTAAACTTTACACAAGCGTTGATTTGTATTTTTATTGTTATAAATTTAAATATTTAAAATAATTGTTTAACTAAAATATACAATAACAATATATATATATATAGTGTATTATTTATAATATATTATATATGTATTGTTTATAATATATATTATTTATTTTGTATATATATACATATATAAATACACACATAATAATTTACAATAATAAGAATATTAGATCGGCTCTCTTAATATAAAACGCAATATACACCTCCTCCTTCTCGGTCATAGAGCCAAACGCGATGTTAATGAAAATTAAACAAAAAAAATAAGGAATTTGTATCCTATGTCACGTCTCAGTGACCTTCCTACTCTCTCTATCCCTAGGCTAGAAAGAATAAAGCGCTCTCTATTTTTTATGAGGCAACCTGCTTACACCGGCTATACCTTAGGGACGCCGAGACCACGGACTATACTGTGGAACTAGGGACCGAGTATTGGGACGTTGGGGATGGGGAATTTTAGTTACTACTGTAAACAGGATTTCTACTAGCAATTCTTTCTAAACTAATGAATTTATCAATTGATCGACTGTAATTTTCCCATTTAAATAGTTGTTAATTAATAAATTTAATAGCGAAAATATTATATAACTCTCAAATTTAAGGTCTTGAGAATCCCTCATGGGGTTTTATTATTAAACAATTATTTAAATTACACGAATTATCGGTTTTTGTGAAGTCTCGCGTTTATCATGTGCAATGGATCCGGAATGTTATCTAAACAGACGAGAAATTGGTCTAAATCGATGTTTCCCTCTAAAACGTCTGTTAGTAGGGCGATAATTATACTTATTATTGTATGAATTTCCTCGTTAATTAATTTCCGGTTTTCTTCAATAGTACATTCTGATAACATTTGAGAAATGATTCAAATATTTAAATAACTAGCATATTGATCGATTTTAAATGAGATATCCGGACACTGTTTTTCTAAGAATTTTATTAGATCCTGGGAGATTTCTTCCTCTATTTCCGATACTAAATCACACAGTTCTGTGAATAATGATCATTCAAAAATATCGTGGTTAAAACCAAAAGAATTAGGTAATTCGTCAATTGAGGATTCAATCTTTGTGTCGGGGAAGGTTCTTTCGTTCGTAAAGAGGGTTTTGTCAAGGGCTTGTTGCTGGAGCCAACGTAAAGTAGATGCGGCGCGGTTAGCACGAGCCTTTTTACCTGCTCTATGATTACGTTTCTTTCGATATTTGATCTTTTGTTTTCGCGTCTTCATGAGGCATAGAATGGTAGTGAAATATCTAATTTAATAAGGGTATATTGTCAGGGGGATATTAATAAGAAAAATGTACTGATGGAGATTGCATCAATATCGTATTAATATCTTCGTTAATTTACCGCTGAATCCCATCAATTGTATTTAGGTAGACATTAGGAGAATAGTTAAATATCTAGATAATTAGCAATATTGATCGATTTCAAATAAATTGTCTGGACACTGATCTTTTAATGATTGTATCAAGTCCTTACGATGAGTTTGTTTTTGAGAAGTATCTTCTTCTATTTGTGATATTAAATCACACAGTTCTGCAATTAATAACTGTTCTGAGAATTGGTCTTTTATTGTTTGTACTTCGTCCGTAGGATAAAATTGTTTCGGGAAGTTATTTCTTTCTACTTGCGATACTAATTCGTGTAATTCCGTGATTAGTAACTGCTCTGAAGAATCGGTTTCTGAACTAAATATATTAGATGGTTTGTCTGGCAAGGATTCTATTCCGGAGTCAGGGGGAATTCCTTTGTCTGAGATCGGTGATAACTCTGGGAAGTTGGTTCTGAAGTCAAAATAATTAAGTGTTTCTTCTATTAAGGAATCGATTGAACTTGGTAGTTCGGGAGTCGAGAATTTAAAGGAATTAAGAGGTTGGTTGGTCGAGGGTTCGGTCTTAATATGAGGAGGAGTTCCTTTGTTCGCTACGAGCTTATTGTCAAGATTTAGTTAAATAGATGAAGTCTTCAATCTTTTTATAGTCTCCGGAGAAAAGGTAACTTTTTCACACGATTTGATGCGAGGTTTATTATCTGGTGACCGTCGCCTAAGCCAACGTAGAGTAGATGCGGCGCGGTTAGCACGAGTCTTTTTCCCAGGTCTGTGATTACTTTTATTCCGACGTGCGATCTTCTGTTTTAATGTTTTCATTTATAATACGTTATGGAATAGTGGGAAAATAGTTATCAATTTAATATAAGGATATTAATGAAAAGAATGTACTGAGAGAGATTGCGTTTATTGAACCAAATCCAGTTAACTAAAGAATTTATCAAAATAATATATGTTAAATTATTGATCTCCTGGTATCTTTTTATTAGGAAAGAAAGAGGTTGAAGAAACGTCTACAATCAGAGCAGCGAGGTGCGCGACATAGACAGTAGCATTCTCGGAGGTAGAGGAAACGTCTACAATCAGGGCAGCAAGGTGCGCGACATAGACAGTAGCATTCTCGGAGGTTAAAGGGAGTTGGTGGGAGAATGGCCTTTGGTGCGATATTCAGAGCTAGGGGCGATAGAAATATGAGAATGAAATGAAGGGAATTATTAGAATAATAACAGGAGATCTGTCTTTATGTTAGAATCTATTATCTAATATTGATGTATTTTCTTATTGATAGGACAATTGGAAGATGATTGGATAATGATTGAAGGAAATCTGCGTGACCTTCGAAACTCGTTCGAATTTTTATGTAATGCTGGAGTGTTGGATGATCTGTGTGATTAACAGATTCCTACCTTTAAGACGACGAACTCTTCGTAGACCTGTGATGTGCCTGGCCAACTTCGCTCCCTCGCAAGGACCTCGGTCGTGGGGTGCTTATGGCGAAATCAAACTCTAGGTTGTACGATGCTCTGAAGTTCTTTATTCGTTATTAACCCGATTACAAATAGTGCGCAATTAAAAATTAAGAAGTCAGCGAGGTCGACGGCTAACTCGTGACTTGAACAATATACCAAGTTACAAATTTACGCGGGGTTACAGCGATTAAGCATTGTTGACAAAGTTATATGTTCCGAGATTCGCGTTATAGATCGTTATGATCTTTTTAGGATAATACAAAATTGTTGCTGCTCTTCTAAACTCGCGACAATTAAGATGTAACTCTTATGATGAAATGCCGTCGCGTGATTTTAGGATGGTACGAAATTGTTGCTGCACTCCTCGGCTAGCGACAATTTAAAATGTACACTGTAACTTTTCTATGATAAAATGCCGTCGTGCGGCCAGATTTTCTAGGGTTTATATATCCCTCGAAACCGAAAAATCTTGGTGTCGTGTGCAAATTTTTGGGTGGGAGGATTCCTACGAAAACGCTTTTCTAGGAAGATATAATAAATTTTCTTATAAAAAAAGAGGGTGGTTTGGGGGTCCTGAGAAGGCAACGAGTGAGCTCTTCTTTTGACCAAATATGGTCAAGAGGATCTATCATAACCATATATGGTGATAAGCGACGAAAAAATCTAAGAGAGAATAAGTCGTAAAAATTTATGATTTGTTGGTTCTCGAGGTCCATGACGTGCAGATGTTAGTATCCCGAGAGGCGCGGGGTTGCTTATCGTATCAAGATCGGGGGCGGTCCGGGTGAGAAAAGAAAGTTCAAACGGTAGCCGCACGTAGGGGTTCTATTGTTCGCTTGCTAGCTTCTATACGTTTCTGAAATCGTTTTCTATATAATTCTCTGCTATATTCTAGTTATTGCAATTTAATATAATGAAATGAAGTTATGATTGCTAAATTATAGTTATGATTTCACAACATGGTATATTCTTATATAGTTACGATGAAATGTTGTTATATTCATGGAATCCTTATTTATGTGAATATATTAAAAAAGGAGAATAACATCTCTGATACCAAGTTGCAAGAATCCGAATAGTTTCAATCATTGATAATAGTGATAAAGATAGTAAAGTTCCATAAATATAATTACAATTGAGGCGCATCGTTTACGTTATCTTATAAATTAAAGAAAAAATTTTATAGAATATTTTATGACAAATAGTCGGTCATTAGAATTTATCAATTTTTATAATTTATTCATCATTGTGTGATTAAGATATTTATTCAGACGATTCATCATTTTAACTATTCCATAAATAAGATTATTCAATTTCAAACATGTTGATTATAGGGTTCACACACTGATTAATAAGATTAAAAAATAATAACTGTGAGACGACCCAACTGGCTTAAATTGATTATTAGTATTAATTCGATGTCATATAAAAGAAAAAACAACGTTTCGATCTTAAGTTTAGGTCCTTATCAAGTCTAAAATTAAAAACAATACCAATAAATGTACATACAAGAATTTCAATTTTAAAAAAGCAAAGCGTAAACCACGATTGTAATAACAAATTAAAACGTACCTTACAGAATCTTTAATACAATATATAATTAAGTTTTTTTATTTTACACATTTCTATATAAATACTGTGTCAAGTAAAACGTTCCGTATGGATGGTAAAAGCGAACTAAGTTAAACAGCCTTGATTATTCTATCATAAATAGGATTCAAATTCTCTGTGTCTTTCTGTAGGTTGATCGTGTTGTTACATTTTTTTATAAAAAACATTTCAGCAATCTCTCTTTTCCTAGTGTTTGTTTCTCGATGTAAAATATTTAAGGTTGTCCATTTAAAGTCGTGCGAAAAATAATTTCTATGTTTGCTTATAACATTCTGTTTGCTGACATGTATTTTTATATTATTCATATGCTCTTTAATCAGAGTATTAAGGTGTCTTTTAGTTTGTCCAATGTATGTGGCGTCACAGTCGTTGCAGTCAACCTTATAAACTATCTCGATCATATCGGCTTTAGGTAATTTGTCTTTTTCGCGTTTAATAACAGTATCTAGTTTTTTTGGAATCGTATAAATAACACTTAAGCCTGTTTTCTTAATAGATCTCTCAATAGCTTTGCTTAGGTTCTTAACAAACGGCATTAAAATACAAGACAAAATATCAAATACATTATTTTTGTCAACTACGTTATGAGAATTTCTTAAAAAACATGTTCTTTTATACACATAACGCTCGATGACCGTTCTAGGAAAACAATTGTTTGACAAGATTTTTTTAACCATCTGTAAGTTCTCATTATGAAACCGTTTATCCGATAACAAAATAGCGTGATCGACTAAGTTGTTAATGATGTTAACTTCGTATTTAAACGGATGATTAGAATAGTAGTTTAAATATCTACCGGAGAAGATGGGTTTCTGGTACCAATTAGTCAATAGTTTGCCATTGTTTCTAAAAACCAATGTATCCAGAAAGTTAATCTTGTTATTTATTTCTGTTTTATGCGTAAATTGTAAACGGTGATGGTAATTATTAAACGTAGTCAAAATAGTATCAATTTTATTGCGTGGTACTACTGCAAAAATATCATCAACATACCTATAATAAACTAAAATGTCAAATTGTAAAGAGCTTAAACACTCTGTCTCAAGATCATCCATAACTAAGTCTGCTAAAATAGGTGAAAGGGGGATCCCATTGGAGTACCATGTATCTGTTCATAAAATTGATGATTGAAACGAAAACTAGTAGATTCTAATAGAGCGTCAATTCCATATAAAAATTGTGCCAAACTAAAGTTTGTATTACATGAAATATCCCTCCAACGTTTTTCAATAGATTTTAAAACTAATTCCTTAGGAATGTTTGTGAATAAAGATGTAACGTCAAGGGAAATTAACATTTCACTATCCTCAATACTCACATTCTTGATTTTATTCGAGAACGTCCAACCATCTTTAATATGTGAGGTAGGTTTCGTAACTGATCGTTTCAATATATCATGTAAAAAACGCGCTATACTGTAAACCGGACTCCCAAGTGACGAAACAATTATACGTAAAGGCGCGTTAACTTTGTGGATTTTCGGTAGACCGTAACACCGTGGGAGATTCCCGTTCGTGGTATTAAAACGTTTATATGTCATTTCATCAATCAATTTATTATCCCGTCATGATTTGATTAAAGAATTGATTCTACTAGATACTTTTTTGATAGGATCTTTTTTCAGTTTAGTATAAGTACATTGATCATTCAGTGAAACATTCATTTTGTCAATATAATCTTTTTTGTTCATAATAACTGTAGTTTGACCCTTATCGGCTTTCGTAACTAAAATGTCATCGTTATCCCGTAGAAAACTATGACATTGTTTAGAGCTATTTATAATGTATCTATCTATGTAGCTAATGTACTTCTTTTTGCTAAGAAATCCATATACCGCTTTAGTTACCTCGTTTCTTGTCGATTTAACGAGAGCATTAGGAATCTTAGTGCAATTAATTTCTAGGTTCTTAGTTACATTGATAACAATATTAGTGCGGTCATTTTTATTATTATGTGAGACAGGCAACCCGAATTTATCACCTAAGCTTTAAAAATCTAAAGTGTTCTCTGGAATAATTTTATTACTCAAATTTACTATCCATTTCAATCTGTCAATTTTACTGAAGGGGTTAAGAGAAACATTATTATTTTGTATTAAATTATTGAACTTTTTAATAGCGTTATCCTTTTTCGTTTTATTAAAAATAAACAATTTATGATAATTAAATTCAAAAAATCTGTCGATTAAAGTACGTGGAAGTAAGTCAAACATCCTTTTCTCAATGTTATATAGTTTAGAATGTAAGTACTTTACGTTATAGTTTAAATCTTTAATTTTTAAGTTCAACAATCTAAATCGAGTTCGTCTAGAAAAATAATCAAATTTTTGGTTTACGCTATTACTGTAGAAAATATTCAATTTCAATTTCCTGATGTGTGGTGGAAGTAAATCAAATCTTCTGCAGCAAAGCAAGAAAATTAGTTGATGTTTTGATGTAAAAATCTTCTTCTTGGTATCAATCCATGATTTCAGCAATGATGTGTGGTTAAATCCATAATGATCAGAGATTGTTTGAAAAAAACCATATCTCCGTGTAAGCACCATCATTCGGTCCGTGTGCAATAAAAATCAATAGCAGGTAATCTTGTATCGCCAGTGATGAATAAAATTAAGAAATAATAACTGTGAGACGACCCAACTGGCTTAAATTGATTATTATTATTAATTCGATGTCATATACAAGAAAAGACAACGTTTCGACCTGATTAATAAGGTTTGCACACATTGATTATATTTCGCATTTATCCTTCATACCGTTAGGGTTGTAAGAGATGCCGACGACTAGTAATTTATAGATATGCGCTAGTTGTGTTGGATTGGTCGCGTTGCTAGTCCCTAGATTAGTTACAACTAGAAGATTCCTTATGCTGGTATTACTAACGATAAATGATAAAAACGTCTAATTCTAACAATAAGTTAGATCATTCTCAAAATAGTTAATTATGTAGGTTTTCGCAAGAAATAATGTTAGCGCGACAAAATTAGGGTTTCGACCAATGGCAGGACGTCACACCTATGGTTGGGATCTCAAAAATTCCCCTTGTTCCTCTTTTAACTTTCCTTGTAAAGAAATAGGCGAGAAAAACATTGGTCCAAAAGTTGACTAAATCGGGAATCGAACTCGAGACCTTCCACTTGCCGAGCGAATGCTCTTCCAATTGAGCTATTCAGACACTTACGAAACAATACTTTTCCTAATGCTTTTACCCCCAATCATAATTAGGCCCAGACGCGAATAAACAATAATAAGCATATTAGATCAGCTCTCTTAATATTACACACAATACTATACACCGCCTCTTTCTCGGCCATAGAGCCAAACGTGATGTTAATGCGAAAATTAAGTAAGAAAATTAAAGAATCTGGGAATTTGTATCTTATAGTTGGGATCTCAAAAATTCCCTTTGTTCCTCTTTTATTTCCCCTGTAAAGAAATAGGCGAGAAAAACATTGGTCTGAAAGTTGGCGAAATCAGGAATCGAACACGAATTACATAATAATTTAAATAATAAAATTCATTAAATCAAAACATATTTTATTAATAAACAATAAATGTTTTTTGTATACACACGTAAAATATAAGACTTATTTAGCTGACAGTAAAATTATTTATTGTGTACTTTACTCTCTATAGAATAGTATTTGTTTGTTAATTGATGTCGTTTTCTTATGTGTTTTAATATTTCTTGTAAATAAAATTTCGAATACGAATAAAATCTAATTTTAATATACCTATAATTAATCGTTGTTATAAGATTAATTTTATGTGACACATCTAATATATCAATGTTATCACAATTTAAGTTAGGAAATATAGATGAATCAAGTGCTAATGTATTTTTAACTCTATTTATAACTTTTATATCTAATTGTTTTACAGATAATTCTGTATAACCGTCAGTTACATAATCTAATTTTTTTTCTGTTTCCATGCAAATTTTATAAACAGAAATGGATGACCTAGTTAAACCACCATTAATCAAAAAATCTAAAAAGTTTGCAAATGTTTCAGTATTTACATTATCATGTTCATTATCAAGTTTCTTTAAATTAACTGCACAAGTGTAACAATTGATATTTAACTTCTTCACTATATATCCACTTATGTAATACATGATGTACTCATTTAATTTTGTCATGATTGAAAGTACTAAATTATAAATACATAATTCATTTTTGCTTTCATCTTCGCTTTCATAGTTATCATTAAAATCATTACATATATTCTTTTTCCTTTTGTTCCACTAAAATTGAAATATGCAACCTGATGAATCAGCGTCAAATTTACTGCAGTTAGCATTTTCAGAGTGCTTTATAGTTATGAAGCAATAATTGTCGCATAGCATTTTCAAATTGAAATACGTTAGGGTTATTATTGTGGCCATGGCGACTTCTCATTTTTTAAAATAATAATTCTACATGATCTTGCAAAAATTTATAAGTTAATAAATATTTATAGAATTTATTTTTTTTAAACAATTCTTCTGCCACATCAAACACTGATTGAGCTACGGTAAACCCATAAATAAAAGTTTTTCTCCCACTTTTATGTAATAGTTCTCCTTTTTTATTTTGGAATAAAAATAAATATTTTATATGTTCGTCAACCATATTTTTCAAATATGGTAATTCATGTTAAAAAATTGTTTTTTTGTAGCCTTTTCCAAAAAGATTTTTTGAATTTAAGAAATCAAATAATCTATCGCGCGCGCGATTATTTTAATAAATTTGATCGTATGATCACTATCTTTAAATTCAGCAATTCCTTCTTCTTTAAGAAATTAAATGGCATTTGTCACAGAGGAACTTAAAATATGAGCTGCATATTTCACTTTTATCTTATTTTATTTTCATTGTACACATTGACTACTTAATCTATTTTTAAATTTGAAAATTAATTTATTTTGTAAATCATGTAGTTCAGTTATATATTGCCATTTGATTAAACATTCATTTTCAATTTTGAATTTTTCATAATTAGCGACAGCGTTTGGCGCTAATTTTAACATATAGCAAGGATCCAGTAACACTCGCACTTTATACTTTATTGTAACATGAGGAAAAAAATTATTTATATTTTTATAATCTGGGACATGAAAAGTGGGATATGGAAAGGAAGAGGGAGATAATGGAAAAAAAATATAGTTATAAAAGGACTGGAAATCAAGGAGAGAAAAAGAAGAGAGGGGGTAGAGAAACTGATGAAAGAGATAGATGCGAAGGTAAAGATAATGAAAATAAGGAAAGATAGGAGAGCACAGAGAGAAAGGAAGGGAAAGGTGGTAATAGAATTGAAGAAAGAGGAACAGAAATGGGAGGTGATTGAGAAGAAAAAGAAACTAAGAGGTAGAAAAGAGAGGATCGATGCGGATCTAACGTGGAGAGAAAGGAAGATGAGATGAAAGCTAAGAAAAATAGTGAGAAGAAAAAAGAAAAGAGGAGAGAGGACATGAATAGGAAATGGTATGATAAGAATAGGAGAAAAGTGATGGAGATGGGATGATAAAAAAGAGATTCTGAAAGATGAGAGAAAAAATATAAGGATAGAGGATGTAGGGGAAGAGGGGGGAAGAAAGGAGAAAATAAAGAAATAGAGGAAGATGGAGAGAGAAAGAGGGAAGAGAGGAATAGAGGCTGGAAAGAGACATTTTGGAATGTATGCAGATTTAGGGAACAAGGATAAGAGATAAGGTGGATTTAAGTCATCATCCAGTAGAGGTGGAAATAGAAGGGGAAAGAAGGAAGAGAAGAAATCAACAAGGAGGGATAAAGAGGGGTAAAACGAGGAAGAACGCACAATATTCGAAAGAAAAGTGGGAGAAATAGGGGAAGGAGAGAAAGAGATAAAAAAAGAGTGGAAAAGAATAAAAGAGAAACTGAAAGAGTCGTGGAGAGAGAAAGAGAAAGAAGTAAAGAAAGAAAAGGCGGAGAAGAGAGGATGATGGGATGAGAAGTGCGGAGATGAGATAAAGAAAGTGAGGAGCATGGGGACCTGTCGCAGGTTTCCACCATGTAAAAAAAAGAGGGTAAGAGAGCGTGGATTTTTAAGAGAAAAATGGAAGAGGGGAGAGAAAATGGGTTGGCGAGAAGATGTTGGGAGGAAATGAGAAACAGAGCGAAGGTAGGGAAGGCGGGGTCAGAATGGAAAAGGGAGAGAGAGGAATTTTTCAAAAAAAGAGGATAGAGGATAGAGGATGTGGGGGAGAGAAGGGGAGAGAAAGAAGGATGATATGGGGAGGTTATAAGAAGGAACTTATAGGGGCAAAGGAGGGAAAGACAGGAGAGAATAAAAAGGTCGGAATACAACAGAATTGTATAAGGAGGTCAGAGTGGAAGGGGTGTCAGAATACTTAAGAAAGAATTGGGGAGAAAGCAGATAGAGGAGGGTGGCAAGATTTAGATTGGGAGATGAGATGTTAGGAAACAGGTATTGGGAAGATGAGAAAAAGAAGAAGTGTAGGATATGTAGAGGAGAGGAGTCATGGGAGCATGTATGGGAGAGGTGTAGGAAAATTGGAGAAAAAGGGGAGAATTGGCAGGAGTCAGTGAGGGAAATATTAAGAAAAGAAAAAGATGGGAAATGATGGATAAGAGAGGTAGAAGAGGAGAGAGAGAAGGGAGAAGAAGAGAGGAAGAAAGGAAGTAGTAGAAAGAGGAAGGATGGATAAAGGTATAAAGCACAAAAGGAGAAGAGAGAGATAGAGAAAGATATGATAAAGAAAGTAAAGAAAAGCAAGAAAAACGGAAGTCCCAGGCGGCGTATGTGTGTGTGTGTGTGTGTGTGTGTGTGTATGGGGTGGAAGCTAAGGGGAAATGGCCTATGCAAAGGGCGATTCAAAGCGGATACCCAACCCTCTTTAAAATAAGTAGGTTAAGTTAGTAGTAAATTAAGGTAGTAATAAATTAAGGTAATAATAAGCTAGCATAAGTATTTAATTGTAAGGTTATTGTAGCATAATTGTTTTGTTTTATGATAATTGTATGTATAGTTGTAACCCAAAGAGAATCAAATAAAATTTCTATTTTTCTTTCTATTTTTATAATCTAAATAAAAAATGTTTGCACCTAAAATTTTTAAAGCATTACAATTGCTACTATCGGCATCACAAATCACTGCTTGTATTCTTAATCCTGCTTCTGCAGTTAATATAAAAGCAGTTTCTATTAATTCTGCTAATGTTATTGCAGACATAACATGTTTTAAAAAATAAGCGAGCGGCCACTTCCAGATACCTTTTAAAGAAGTCAACATAAAGACGAATGCTTCTGTAGCCTCTGTATCATATTTTTCTGAATTAACATTATTATTGTAACAAAATTAAACAAATCATATATAGTAGGCCAACTGAACGAGCAAATAAATAAGGTGTAAAAATTTTTTTTTTTATTAATAGTTAAATAATTAAATTAACATTCCGTTACAGAATCGATATAAATTGTAAACGTTTCGACTGCACTACAGTCTTTATCAATACATAAAAGTTAAATATTAAAATACAAAGTTAAATGTTGAAAATACAAAGTTAGTTAAATATTAAAATATAAAATTGAAACGATTCTTCGCTGTTGACCAATAGATATGCAAGGCGATTGGTCTGAGATGCCAAGTTATGCGACATTTGAGCATGCTACGGATATAATACGCGAATTAAATCAATGTCAGAGAAAATTAAAACATCTTTCAACTTACATTATCGTTTTAACAAGTCCTTTTCCCCGATATTTCAAGTGTGTGTTGCGAAGTCTGAATACCAAATGTCAAAATAGAGAGCGTGATGTATTTATTTATTACCAATGTTTTTTCTAAATTATGATTCAGCAAATTTTTTAAGTATGTCAAAATAACTACTGTCTAACAATTCGGTGTCTGTATTTAAATTAATTCCATTTTTCTGTTCTTTAATGTGGATCATTTCAGATATTAGTCTTTTATGGTAGTTCTTTTCGTGATCCATAATTTTAATATTGTCCCAGTCAAATGTATGTTGTTCGTTTAGAATGTGTTCTGTGACAACCGAATGTCTAGCAGAGTCTAATTTAATATTATTTTTATGTTCTTTAAGTCTCGTTCTTAACTGTCTTTTTGTCTGTCCGACATATGTGGCGTCACAATCGTTGCAATTCAATTTATAAATAACATTAGAATTCGTGGGGCAATTATTTTTGTCCTTTTGAACTTTTATGAAGTCATTCAATTTTTTAATGCAACGATATCCTACCACTACGTCAGGTCTTCTTATTGCTGAAGCAACTTTCTCAGATATTGATTCTATATATGGTATGACAAAATATAAAATGTTAGTATTAGTATTATTGGTATCTGTTATATTGTTATTATTAGGCTTGTTAAATTTCTTAGTTGAGAGATTTTTTAATCTGCGTTTTATTTCTGTGAAAATTAGATCAAGAGGATAACCGTTCCTCTTCCGAGACTCTGCTAGACATTCGGTTGTCACAGAACACATTCTAAACGAACAACATACATTTGACTGGGACAATATTAAAATTATGGATCACGAAAAGAACTACCATAAAAGACTAATATCTGAAATGATCCACATTAAAGAACAGAAAAATGGAATTAATTTAAATACAGACACCGAATTGTTAGACAGTAGTTATTTTGACATACTTAAAAAATTTGCTGAATCATAATTTAGAAAAAACATTGGTAATAAATAAATACATCACGCTCTCTATTTTGACATTTGGTATTCAGACTTCGCAACACACACTTGAAATATCGGGGAAAAGGACTTGTTAAAACGATAATGTAAGTTGAAAGATTTTTTAATTTTCTCTGACATTGATTTAATTCGCGTATTATATCCGTAGCATGCTCAAATGTCGCATAACTTGGCATCTCAGACCAATCGCCTTGCATATCTATTGGTCAACAGCGAAGAATCGTTTCAATTTTATATTTTAATATTTAACTAACTTTGTATTTTTAACATTTAACTTTGTATTTTAATATTTAACTTTTATGTATTGATAAAGACTGTAGTGCAGTCGAAACGTTTACAATTTATATCGATTCTGTAACGGAATGTTAATTTAATTATTTAACTATTAATAAAAAAAAAAATTTTTACACCTTATTTATTTGCTCGTTCAGTTGGCCTACTATATATGATTTGTTTAATTTTGTTAAATTATACGAGCCTTTCATTAATTAATTATTATTGTAATCACAAAAATCGATACATTTATGCTCTTTCTTGTTCTATATTAGTTGCTGTTGTAGAGCCATGCCATCAAATATTAAACAACAATCTTTATCTTCATCATTTAATTCTTTTAAGACACATAAAACTTGAGATTGAAAACCTGGTTCTGAATCAACAACAGAAGTCCAGTTTCTTATTGAATATGCATGAGGTAATTTAAATTTTGTTCTGTAAAAATAAAAACATTCTTAGTATATATTCCATTCCTTAAAACGTCATTAAATGCAATCGTCGCGAAACAGATCTTTTGCTAATTGTTCTGTTAAGAGGTCGGTTGCAAATATCAATAACAGCCATTGTTAATGTGTCTATAAAATCATAAGTATACGAAAAATAATATTGAAGATAAGTAAATTAATAAAAATGGACTTACAGCTAAATCGAGTAAGATATTATATTGTGACGTAGAGGCTTTCAGATGTTGATTGCTCGAGATTACAATAACGAATGATTTTTATCTCTCAAAGAGACAACCACACAGCTCAGAAAATAGTTAGTTGTTTATGTTTTTTAACTTTCAAATCTTAGGTAGTCTATGTATCCCCTTCGTGGGTCGCGGCCTTGCCGTGGCGAAGGGGCTCACCCTTTGCAAGAGGATAGTCTTGCAAGAGGTGCTAACAACGACCCGTACCTCTTGAGGTACACTTGCCCGCAGTTTCTGGGACGTGTCCTCCGTTTCTGGGGGCTCTCCTCGGGGTGTGAAAGCCTTCCACATCCTGGGAAGACGGGGCCCACTTCTCCGTTAGAGCTTCGGCTCGTATGTAGTAAGGGATGGCGACCTGGAATTCAAACGCCCGGTGGCATAGCACCGTAAGGAGAGGGGACTGCACGGCGTCTCGGCGCTTCCCCTTCTACCATGCTATGCGACCTGGTAAGCATACCGGGTAGACGGCTTCCGCCGTCGGGGTTTTCCTGCTTTTCGTCCCGGAGAGAAGTCTTGTCTGGGGGTTTTCCTGGGGGAGTCTCCCCCGGGGTCTGGGGTGGGTGCTTTGGCGATGGAGGCCGCCGGGGTGGGATGATGTACGTGCGTGGCTATCCGAGGGGCTTTGCCCGGAGGGTTGTCTTGAGGGGCTTAGCCCGGAGGGGGCCATACCGATCGGTCCTTGGAACCCACTCGTGGAGTGGTTTCCGAGGACAGGGAGGTGCTTCAGGGTGCTAATGGAGAGCCTGGCTCTCGTCTCAGTGTTTCTGGGGTAGGCCGTACCCAGGCCGCTCGGACGTCTCCGAGGCAGGGCTGGGTCGGCGGAGGCGGCCACGCGTGGTTACCCGAGGGGCATAGCCCGGAGGGTTTACTTAAAGAGCGTTGCCCGGAGGGAGCCACGCGGGTCAGCTGTCGAGACCGCTCGGGCATTTCCGAGGCGGGGCTCGACGGCGAGCTGGGTGTCGCAGAGTGCTGGTTAGAGAGCGTGGCTCTCGTCCCAGCGTCCCTGCGACGGGTTACTCCTAATCCGCTCGAACGTCTCCAAGTCCGGGTCGGGAGTAGCGGAGAAGGCGAGTCGCGGTTACCCAAAGGGCGTAGCCCGGAGGGGTTACCTAAGGAGTATAGCCCGGAGGGTACCGCAGCCGCCTGCCGCTGGGGCCGCTCGGACGTTTCCGAGGCAGGGCCCGGCGGCGAGAGATGGTATCCCCGGTCGGTCGGGACCGTTACTCTTTCCGAACCGACCGACCGGAGAGGCGCTTGCTCCTTGTTGAACGTCTTCGACGAGAGGCGACACGGTATTGCTGGTCGCCATGGCGGGCAAGGTTGGGCCGGAGAGCGGCGACCCAACCCCAACCGTCTATGGAGCCCCCCGGGTGGCGCCGCCCGCTACGGTGCTCGCATTGTCGGAGGTGCGAGACCCCTGAAAACCCGCGGGAGCGTTAAAACTCCCGCGGGCGTGTAGGGGGCTCGGGGTCCTGTGCCGGGGTGCGGTATCTCCCCGACCAGTGGCGTATGTCCTCTCCTCTGGGGAACTTAATTTGGCCTCGATTCGGCCGCAACCAGGGGGATTTTCCTTTGGCAGAAGGGGTCCGGCCGACCAGAGTCGCTCCCCCCCCCCCCCAATTCTACCGAGGTCTCCGAAAAAAAGGTTCCGGGACTTATATGTCCCTAGCCCCCCCCGAAGATCTCATCCTACATTTAACTAAATGCAGGTATGATGGGCGCGCACCCCACCCGATCCCCGACGCCCCTATCGGACGAATAATCGTCCGCGGTGGGCGCCGAGGAAAGAGGAGGCACGCCCCTATCTGTTTGTTGGGTTTCCTCCTCTTTGTTGCTGTCCTCAGCCTCTCCCTCCCTCCTCCCACTCCCTTCTCCTTTCTCCCTTCCTCTCTCTATCTCGCTCTCTTTCTTCTTTTTGCCGCAATACTTTCTCACAGAAGGAGGAGGAAGCCCTCCATGCATCTTCGCTTTCCGTTCTCCCGCATAGGCAACACAGTTCTCAAGTGTGTGCTGAACGGTGTCCCGATGGTGGCCGCAATGGTGGCAACGTGTGGTGCGTTTCTTTCCTATTCGACTCAGGTACTCACCGAAGCAACCATGCCTGGTGAGCACCTGAGTCATGCGATATGTTACACCCCCATTCGCCCTGCCTAGCCATTGCTCCAGGCAGGGCTGGATGGCCCCGACGGTGCGTTGTCCAGGGAGACTAGGATCTTCCAGTCTCCTGGACCAATTCTCGATAAGTCGCCGTCGGGTGTGGACCCTCAGATTACGCCGGATACTGTCCGTCACAATGACACCCTCCTTTTGCAGCCCGCGTGTACGTTTATACACTTCCGTGTACATGCGGGCTAGCAATTCGATGGGAGGCACTCCGGAGAGTACCCCCGCTGCCGTCCAGCTAACTGTACGGAACCCCCTGCACACCCTGTTGGCGACCCGTTTCTTCAGCTGGTGCAGTGAATCCCGCAGCTTCCGGGTCGCCTTCAGTTTTTCTGCCCATACAGGGGCTCCATACATTATCATTGCGTAGACAGTCCCGGCGTATAATCGGCAAATCCTTTTGTCGGGTCTCCCGAGATTTGGCAAAAGCCGACATAGGGCCATCACGGCCCTGTCTACCCTTGAAGTTATCCGGCGAAAGTGCTCGCCGAATGTTTATTTACCATCCAGGTGGAGACCCAGGTATTTTATTTGGGTCCCCACCTCTATGGGGGTGTTTTCCACCCTTATCGTTGTTTTGGGTAGCGCCCCTATCCTCTTTCTATGAAAGAAGACAGCCTCCGTCTTTTGAGACGCCACCCTCAGACCGATATCTTTTATTGTCCGCACCACACGCGCCACAGCCAGGTTGGCACGTCCCGTCGCTTTTCCCCAGGTGTCTCCCCCGGCCAGTATCAGTGTGTCATCGGCATAACAGATTGCCTGACAGCCAGGGTGGAGGGCAGTTCTCAGGGCGATGTCGTACGCCAAGTTCCACATTAGTGGTCCCAATACGGATTCCTGTGGGACCCGGCACGACATCCCCCTGCATCGCTCCTCGGCGTTTCTGTCTATGTAGGCCAATTGCCTGTCCCGGAAATAGTCCGCCACTATAGACACCAGGTATGGGGGAACCCTGTGATATTTCAGGGATTTCCCCACCCGGTGCCATGGCAGGGTGTTGAAGGCATTCGATTTGTCTAAGGATATCGCCAACAACACCCCGCTTTCCTTTGTTACGGCCTCCGCGACCGAGCGAATTGTAATATCGCGTCGACTGTTGATCGCCCGGCCCGGAAGCCGTATTGCTTGTCATTCAACTGCGGACCATTTCGGGACAGATGGTAGACGAGGCGGTCCGCGATGATCCTTTCTAATATTTTTCCCGCCTCGTCTAGCAGACATATTGGCCTATACGCCAAGGGCGACTCTTTTGGCTTGCCCTTCTTTAGAAGAAGGACTATGTTGGCCTTCTTCCACACCTGGAGAAAGGAGCCAGTTTTGAGACACTCGTTATACAAGTGCCTCATGGGCTCTGCTAGATCCTTAAAAGCGAGGGCCCATACCTTTCCGTGGACGCCATCAGATCCAAGGGCTTTTCCCCTTTTGATTTTCCTGACGGCGTCCCTCAACTCTCCTCTCGTGACTCTCATTTCATTTTTATCCCACTCCTGCTCCCGCGTCTGTATTTGGTGATCGCCATCGATCTGCGGGAACAGGGTGTCTATAACTTCTTGTACGAGATGAGGGTCCATAGTCTCCGTTAATAGGGCCGTCCCTCCTTTTAGTTTGTTTAAAACCATTCTATAGGGGTGACCCCATGAATCCCTGTCTAGAAAGGAGAGTAGTTTCTCCCATGCCTTCGCTTTCGCCTGCCTTATGGAGATGCGTAAGGTGTTGCGTGCCTTCTTGTATGCATCCCGCGCATCCTCCAGGCTTTCCGAATCTAGCAGCGCGTACCTTTTTCTCCGCTGTATCCTTCTCCTTGCCCGGTCGCAGGATCTGCTGAGTTCCGCGAGATCCTCCGACCACCAGTAGGCCTACTTACGGGGCCTGTTCCTTACTTGGGGCATGGCTACGTCACATGCTTGCGTGATGATGTTCTGTAACTATGCTCTTTGTTCCTCTAGGTTCTCTCTTTAAGAACTATCCACTATTAATGCCGCGATTATTGCGGCCAGAAGCATCCTCGTCCATCTTCCTCAGGGCCCATCTTCTGGAGCTGGCTTCCCTGAGCAGGCGGCGCTCTAAGATCTCCTTTGTGAAAGTGGAAACGGAGAATGTGATGTATCTGTGATCAGAATCTGTCTCCCTCTCCGTCTCCACCCTCCAACCGTGTATCAATCTTCTGGCAGTGCGGGTCACCCATGTCAGGTCTACTATAGACCCGCCCTGCCTCCTTCAACACGTCTCCTTCTTTCCTACGTTAAGGAGGTCAAGCCTGCTTTGCGCCGCCTATTCATACACTTTACCGCCCCGCCAATCGGTGCGCGGGAAACCCCACACCATGTTTTTGGCGTTAAAGTCCTCCGCCACCACCAAGGAGCCGGTGGAGTGCATGTTTATTTGCCGCTCCAGGGTCCTTAGCTTCTCGCCAAATCTCCTTTTTTCTATATTTGGCGAGATATACACTGATATAATGGTGATGGGCCCCCAACATGCCACCACAAAACCGTTTCCTTTATTTATGAGGTTTAGCGGTGGCGAATCGGATGCGTTCCTCCTGACAATTGCAGCCAAGCCGTCCCCTCTTACAACCCAGTTCTTGTTGTTGGCAGGTGGGTTATACGGCTCGGCTACAATTGCTACGCCGCAGGACTTCTCGCACATTGTTTGTGTTAAGAGGTCCTGGGCGTTTCTTGCATGGTTCACGTTGGCCTAGATTATTTTAGTCGCGGCCATCGTGAACCATTTTTCCTCCTCGCGTTCCGATGCCACTTTCATGGCATCGGACTCTTCTCTAACTTCTCCCTTTCTTCCTCTGGTTCTCAGAACTCTTTGCTGTTTTGAGAGTTCCTCCAAACCCCTTGTAGTTTTTTCTTCCCGTGGCCTTACCAATCTATTTAAGAGGATTCCCTTTTTCCCCCTATGCACCGATACACACGCTTTGCCTCCCATCCAGTGGTTAGCTGGGAGACCCTTGCTGCTGCAAATTGTGCAGTGCGCCGATGTATCGCAGTCTTTGGCCGTATGTCCTGCTTGGCCGCAGCGGTAGCAAGTATCGCTACGGTCCACTTTGTTAGGGCATCAGGCCCTGACATGTCCCCCCTCCAGGCACTTGAAGCATTAGGGGGGGCGCGCCTCCAACAAATCTATGCGAGTACGCGCCCACCCTATTTTAACTTGGCCTTTCTTGGCCAGATTATTTGCTGCAGCGAGTGGGCGTCTGACCCAAGCAATCCCTGTTCCACCTGAGGTCTTTTTGATGTCGCCCACTCTCACCTCTTCCCATTCACAACCTCCCTCATCGGCAACTACGCTTCTGATATTAGAGGGGGTCGCTGAGTCGTCCAGCTCTCTGATTCTGATTTCAGCCGACTTGGTGGGACGCTGTACTCTGACTCCCTCCTTGTCTACCAGAGCCGCTTTAAGCCTTCTCGCGAGATTGTCTGCCAGCTCTTGGCTTTTTTCGCCTGGTATCTCATACATGAGGGCCCCTGTTATGGCTCTCTTTATCTTGACATCATCCTTGATGCCAAGGTCCTCCAAGTCAGGGGGACGAGGAGAACGCGAGGGTAGGGTGGACGTGTATGTGGAGAAGGTGGACAACGCAATGCAGGAGCTGACGTGGCGAGTCTCGGAGCTCACACGCAGGGCGTGTGTGCAGTTTGGCGAGGAGACGGCGCCCTCCGGACCCGGAAAAGAAGTCCGGATCCGGGGGACGCAGACGCCCTCTGGTTTCGGAAAAGAAGTCCGAAACCAGAGGACGCAGACGCCCTCTGATCTCGATAGAAGATATCGAGATCAGGGGACACAGGTGGAGATCGCAGAGGCGATGGAGGTCGACCTCCCGGCGCCGGGGGCGGTGGAGGTTAGGCTGGGGGAAATATCCTCCGGACTGGCAACCACCGCGGACCGGCTGGGAGCGATCAAAAGACGCCTCTGCGAATTGGAGGGGAGAGGTAGGGCCCGGGAGGCCCTTATAGGGGAAGAAAGGGAGGGGGCTCATACCGCTGCCACCATCACCACATGGGCGGAGGTGGCGAGAAGAAGGAGCAGGAGGACGAAAGGAGGATCCACTGATGGTGGCAAAGCCACCAGCGGTGAGGAGAGGGGAAAGAGAGGGGTGACGGGGGGAAGCGTCGCTGGAGACGGGGGGCGACCGTCGCGAACGCAATGGGGGCCGCGAGGTGTTATCGGTGTATTTTCCCAGGACATACCTGGCGCCGATGCACCTCGCGGGTGGACAGGGGTAGCCGCTGCTACCGCTGCGGCTTCCTTGCCCACAGGATGGCGGAGTGCCGGTCCGGCCCGAGGTGTCCACTATGCGTGGACTTCCTCCGGCCAGCCCGGCAGCGACACAGGCTCGGGGAGCGGGGGTGTCTCGTGGCACCACCTGCGGGGCCTAAGGGTGGGGGTCGTCCTTCCCCTTTCCCGCCGTCGGCGGTCGCGGCCAAAGCTGCGTCCGCTAACGGCGGCGGGGATCGGGGGAGGGGGACCCAAAAAACCCCGACATCGTCAAATGCCGGGTGAGAGTGTCGGGGGGGACGTGGGTGCGCCTAGGCGTACCCTCTCCTCCCCCACGCTCTTTGAGAGGGTGGGGCCTCCCTGGCTGCGGGTGAACTCTGACCCCTAGGGGAAGGAGGGAGGCCGCAGTCGGGGGGACCTAGGGAAGGGGGGCCACGTATCTCCTGCGGGTGGACTTTAGTCCTTTCATATGGGTGCCTGGGCCCCTCTCATGGACGAGACGTGACGTGTAGGGCCCTCTCACCGGGAGCCATTAGGCACCGGTGGGAGGGCAACACCGGCCACGGAAGGGGGTTCCTCTCCTTCTGAGAGGAGCCTCCTGATGAGGGCCCCCTCAATGAACCGCCAAACCAGACCACCCTCTTGGGGGTCCGGGGGTCGCGACACTGGGGGGCGAGGGCGATGGCTCGAGCGGGAGTTCTCGAGCCATGGCTCCGCCCCTCAAACTTTTTGAAAGGGCGCGGCGTGGGGTCGATGTCGCCCCGCGCCGCAACCGCGAGGTACCCGTACAATGACGGGGGGAGGGTGTCGCCTCCTCACGGCATCCTCCCAAGGAGGGATATGGCGGGGGGGGCGGCCAGTCGGCATGGGATACCAGCATCCTGGCCGTCCCCTGTATAACGCCCGTGAAGGACATCCTCTGGGGTTTTAGTGCGGTAGGTCCTGTCCCGGCTCGCCGATCCCGACTCTCCGGCCCGCTACGGCGGACCGGCCAGGCGAATGTGCGGGCCGGCCAGGCAGGGCAGGGAGTCCCACATAACCCTCACCCCCTACCCGGAGGTGAGTGGTACCATGAGGTTTCCCCAGAGTAACAAAAAAAAAAAAAAAGGTCCTCTAAGTCAATTTTTTGACGCGCCTCCCGCATAATACTCTCGTATTGGCCGGGAGGACACGTTATGGTTATCGCCGCCATTTTGGGTTCTCTCCTCCTCTTATTCCGAAGGGGTTGCACCTTTTGTGTCGGCGGTTTAAGCGGTTCTTTTCCCACCTTGTCTTCCGTGTTTTTGGGCTTTTGTCCTGTCTTGCCCTTCCTCTTGACCACCTCGGTCCATTGCAGGTCTTGTCGAGGCATCTCTACGTTCTGACAAGATAGTTGTTCTTGGGTCTTTGTCCTTTTCCCTTCCCTATTTTTATTTGGGACTATCAATTTCGTCCCATTCCGTTCTTTGGCTATTCTAGCCGGGGATTGAGGGTCGTTATAGAAACTATCCTAGGCTTGGCCCCCTGTTTCTCTCCTTTCTTCCCTTCCTTGTTCTCTGCAGGGGAAGTTTTGTTGGTTGCCGGTTTTCTTTCCCCTTTTGGAGGTTAGTTGATTTCTTCCTTTTGTTCCGCTTTCCTGGCCATTTCCTCTTGCTTTTTTTGTCTGTAGGTAGAGACTGGGTTTCCCAGACGTTTGTCCATCTCCCTAACCACAATTCCATCTATCATGGCGATGAAAGTATCTTGTTTTCTTCTTTCCTCACCTTTATTCCTCGTCTTCCGTTGTGTAAGAGCTAAGAGCAATCGGTATTTTGCTCTTCTTTGGCAGGTCTAGTTCTTTTAGTGCTTCCTACTTTTTTCTATTTTTGTTTTTATTAGAGTCAAGAGATGAAAAATCCTCCTTCTTGAATATGGATGTGGATGTTTCCTCCACCACATCCATATCTTCTACTCTTCCTCCTCCTTGGGTCGGTGAAGATCCCCCACCCGTTTGTGAAAGCGGAGTCCCCGGGGCCGCCTCGTGTGCGGTCCCTGGGGCTTCCCCACTTTTGGGTGGAAATGGATTTTCGTCGATCCATTTCTCCATTCTTCGTTCTCCGGATAACCTGGCTATTCGTTGGTTTCCCCTGAGCAATCTCATATTTCCATCTATCTCCATTTATATCTGCGTTGCTCTGCGAGGATGTGGGTTGTCTTTTCGGCATTTTCAGCTGCTTTACGGTCTTCCTGAGGTGCTCGTTTTCCACTCTCAAGGCCCGTATTTGCTGTTTGAGTTCCTGCAGTTGCCTGTCAATCGACTGTGCCTTGGGATTTTGTGCCTTAAGTGCGAGTACTGTTGCTGCTGCACATAAATCCGCTGCCGACTCTTTTGCATGTTTGATTAAGGTACCCTTTAAATTCCCTGAGCTTACTACTACTTTATAGATCCCCATAGTTTTCTCAGAAATCATAGCTTCCAGATCCACTATGTGGGCTTGTTCATACTCCTCCGTCTTAATCTTGATCCTATCTAAGTAATCCTTATAGGATTTAGATTGAGTAGGTGGTATAACACGGGAGTTCATGATGTTTTCCTCGTGTTGTTTTTCCCCTTCCTTTTCTTGTTTTGCCCTTTTTTCCTTTAGGATTTTGTATTTCCCTGTGGTTTCCGGGCGTTCTGGTCCTTGTTTCTCGGTGATATCAGGTACTTCAGAGATAACGCTAGTTAAAGATTGTGCCTCCTTATTCCCTTTCAGTATGATCTGTTGGATCTGTGCACGCTGCGTGGTTTGCAGCGTCTGATCTTGCAGATTAACCTGGTTGTTCCCTTTGTAACGGTACGGATTTCGGTTAGCTTCGGACGGCTCGCCGGAACCAGGATTCGGGAGCGGAAGGCCAAACTTGCGTACACGGTTTTAACGTTACAAATGGTTTATTCAATTACTATTTACACTATGTACATACTTAACCTAGAAGACAGGCACACTGTTATTCACACGGACTTATTACTAACGCGCAGACGGACAAACAACCCTTCGGTCGCGAAGCCGCGGGCGGCGGCGCGATGCACTGCGGGAGAGCCGAATGCCGGGCACTCCCAAGCAGCGAAGGGGTTCAACCCACCTCCGTCGGTCGTAACAAAAGGAAACCGAACGCCGGGCACTCCCAGGCAGCGAAGGAGTTAAACCCGCCTCCGTCGGTCGTAGCAGAAGGAAACCGAACGCCGGGCACTCCCAGGCAGCGAAGGGGTTAAACCCGCCTTCGTCGGTCGTAGCAAAAGAAAACCGAACGCCGGGCACTCCCAGGCAGCGAAGGGGTTAAACCCGCCTTCGTCGGTCGTAGCAAAAGGAAACCGAACGCCGGGCACTCCCAGGCAGCGAAGGGGTTAAACCCGCCTTCGTCGGTCGTAGCAAAAGGAAACCGAACGCCGCGCACTCCCAGGCAGCAAAGGGGTTAAACCCGCCTTCGTCGGTCGTACACAAGAACGTCGAACGCCGGGAACTCCCAGGCAGCGAAGAGGACACTCCCGTCTCCGTCGACTGTCGTAGGATCTGGTCTGGGAGCCTCGGGGACACCCAGAGGCCTAGTGCCAGGGTTAGGATCTGGGACAGGACTGATGCCGGCTCTTTGGACGAGCCGGCTTATATACCGGTGCTGTTTCCCCCACGCGTTTTCTTGCGTGCGGCGGGCATCCCTCCGGAGAGGATGGATCACGCGCCCGGCGGATGGTCGGCTCGGCGCGTCGGGCGGCTGTCAGGCCCGGCACAATTAGTGACGACCCCTAATGAGTCGTCACATTATCTCTCTTTTTACGGGGGGGTAGCAGGCAGGAGGTGGAAGGCCCGTGGTCGACCTCGTCGGTCGAATCGGATGACTCACTTCCCCGTCGCCGTACGTAGCCGGTACTTCCGGCTGATCGTGGCGGCGTAGAAGGGGACCTCCACCACGGTGCCGTCCCCCAGCGTCACCTGTACTGGCGGCGTCGTGGCGGTGTTCGGCGGACGCGGCGGTGACGGACGTGCACGGTGGTCGGTCGTCAGTCCGGGTGCAGGCGGGCTGGCTGGTCGGGCGGTTGCTGCTTGGCTGGTGGTGGCGGCCAGGTTCCAGGTCCGAGGCTCGATGGCTGCGGGGTTTGAGGCGTTGGGCCCCCGTTGCTGTCCGGTGTTTGCGGGCGGGCGGCGTGGTGCGCTTGCCCGAGCCTGGCGTCGCAACGCCATTAAAACCCCTGGCCCGTGTCTCGTCTTTCGCGGGGAAGGCGGGGTGGCGAGGATGATCGCCCGCCGCCTTGTCTCCACGTCGGAACGCTGGATGCTCGTCCCGGGTCGGGGCACGTGTGCGACCCGTGCTGATGTCGGTGGTGCGGGCGCTGGTTGCCGTTTCTATCTCCCGCCGCTGTCGTCGGAGGACGAGGAGACGTCGCCGAACAACTTCTGGATTGTTTCCACTGGAAAACTTATTGTGGACTAGGCCGATCGTGTGGCTCGTGCTGCCCTACCCCGGTTGGCAGAGTGGGGGCGCGCTGGAATGTGGTAAACAAGTTTTTGCGTTAGGGTTTTTTGGCGGTTTTGTCTAGGATAACGATAGCTAGAGTCTATTCAATATACTTATCTTGGGGTTTATGGCCCCTCGAAAGGCTGTTTGTCGTCACTCTTCACGTCGTGTTCGTTGTCTGGGGCAATTGCCTCCCTTGCTCCGGCAGGCTTTAAGTCCTGGATGTGTACGTGTCGGTGCCACTTGCCGTGTGCATCCTGGAGGTCTACGATGACCGGTGAGATAAGGCGACGGACCTCCATGGTCCGCTGAATTTTGGGGCGAGTTTCGCGTTGAACGCCTCGCTTTTCCGGGAGAGATGTCGTTCTCGTTTCCAGACTTGATCCCCCGGTTGCGGTTGCCATGCACAGCGCCGGAGGTTGTAGTGCCTCTCTTGTTTCTGGAAGGCACGGGCCAGGTAGACACGGACGAGCTCGAAGGCTTCTTTTAGTTGCTGGCTGCGTTGTCCTGGTTCTTGCTGGTCCGGTTTGCGTCGGTCCGCCACATGAGGCCGTGCTAGCTCCCTTCCATGGTTTAGGTATGCCGGTGTGTACCCCGTGGCTTTGTGGCGTGCGATGTTTATGGCAAACTGCAGCGCGTCTAAGTGGCCGTCCCAGTCCTGGTGATGTTTTCCGGCGTACTGGGCGAGCATGGTCTTGATGGTCCGGTTAGCCCGTTCTACCGGGTTACAGTGGGGCGCATACACTGAAGAGGTGCGATGTTCCACCCCGAACCCCGCCAGTAGTTGCTTGAACTCTTGGGACGTGAATTGCGTCCCATTGTCGGAGTGGATCTGATCGGGGCACCCGTGCCGGTAGATGACTCGCCTGATGATTTCCTTGGCCAACTGTCACGCCGTTGCCTTGCGGAGAGGGATAAACTCCAGCCACTTGCTAAAACAATCCTGGGCCGTAAGGAGCCAGGTGTGGCCTCGTCGGGATCTCGGCAAAGGCCCCACCAGATCTACGGCAACCTGCTGCCATGGTGCCGTGACGGGGATAGCGTGGAGGAGGCCAGCCGGCCGTTGCTGCAACACCTTGTACGCCTAGCAGTTCGGGCATCGGCGCACGTACTGAGCGATTTCCCGGAACATGCCGGGCCAATAATACAACTGGGCGGCCCGGGCGATGGTCTTGGATATCCCCAAGTGTCCTGCTGTAGGCTCGTCGTGTAGCCGCTGCAGGACTTCGGGTCGTTAGTCGCGCGGCACGCATCTTTTCCACTGTTCCCCCGGAGGGGTGTGTCGGAAGTCAAGATCGTGTAGCACGTGGCGATATAGCTGTCCATCCTGAATCTCATAATCTGGGGTAGTCTCTGGTTCCGTTTCCACCTGGGCTCGTATCCGGTTGTACCAGGAGCACGTTGATCGGTTGATGATAGCGTTGAGTTGTGGTTCCCGTGAGAGCGCATCGGCTACTTGATTCTGTGTCCCCCGACGGTACTTAATGTCGAAGTCAAACTGTTGCAACTCGAATACCCAGCGACCTAGTCGGCCGGTGGGGGCCTCGAGCTGCTGCAGCCACTTCAACGCCTGGTGGTCCGTGATCACGGTGAACCGATACCCTTCCAGGTAGTCTCGCATCCTCCTCATCCCCCATACTACGGCTAAACATTCCAACTCGGTGGCGCTATAATTGCGCTCGGCAGGGTTAAGTGTTCGGCTAGCGTAGGCGATGACGCGTTCCTCTTTCTCAAATTCTTGCGTGAGGACGATCCCTAGTTCGTGGGCGCTGGCGTCCGTCTGCAAGTGGAAGAGGCGGCTGAAGTCCGGACAGGCGAGCACCGGTGCGGTAGAGTCAGGGCCTCTTTGAGTCGTCGGAAGGCTTGTTCTTGCGGTTCTCCCCAGACCCACCGTGCGTTCTTTTTCGTGAGACTCGTGAAAGGTGCGGCCACGGTAGAGAACTCGTGGATGAACCTGCGGTACCACGAGGCCATCCCCAAAAACTGGCGGACTCGCCGGAACGTGGTAGGGGCGGGCCATCCCGTGATGGCGCTGACCTTACCCGGGTCGGTATGGATGCCCTGGCGGTCGATAATGTGCACCAGGTACTTCAGGCTGCTCCGGCTGAAGTGGCACTTTTTGGTGTTAAAGCGCAGTTTGGCAGCCCTTAAACGACGGAAAACCTCGCGCAGATGTTGAAGGTGATCCGCAAACGTGCGGCTGACGATCACGATGTTGTCTAGGTAAACTAGCACATGGGACTCCAGATCCGGGCCCAGGACCGTATCGAGAAGCCGCTGGAACGTGGCCGGAGCGGAGTGGAGGCCGAACGGCATAACCGTGAACTGGTACAGCCCCTTTCCGGGTACGGTAAAGGCTGTCCGGCTTGCCCGGGTCAGTGGAATCTGCCAATACCCGCTTTTTAGGTCGAGGGTGGACAGATACTGGGCCCCTCGTAGTTTATCGAGCGTGGCGGTGATGTAAAGTAATGGGTAGGCGTCCTTTTCGGACGCTGCGTTGAGCTTCCGGTAGTCGATGCAGAAGCGGTGAGTTCCGTTTTTTTTCGGACAATGATTACCGGCGAGCTCCACCCACTTGTAGAGGGCTCGATGATTCCCTCTTTCAGCATCTCCTCGACTTCCTGATCGATCACTCGCTGCATGGCCGGGTTCTGCGGTCGGTACCGCTGTTTGATTGGCGGGCCGGGTTTTAACCGAATGTGATGCTCGGCCCGGTTGGTGGGGCCCCGGATGGCATTGAAGAGAGGCAATTCGGCGGCCGGGAAGGCCTGCAGTCGGGCGTTTTTGTCGGTCACTCCGGTGCTCAGGGCGGTGAGGTTGGCGCTAGTGGCGGTTCGTCTGGTGGTTCGGCGGATAATGGTTGGTGCCAGGCCAATCCCTAGTTTAGCCCATAGGTCGATGCCAATCAGAATCGGGCTGCTGAGTCTATGCAGTACCGCGAATCGGTGACGACAGGGTCGTCCTTGGACTCGGAACTTCAGGTGGACAGTGCCGATAACACTGCTGGTGGTCTCGTCGGCTAACCGCACCATATTTCTGCCCGTGCCACGGTGTTGGATCGGAATCTGGCATCGTCGAGCGGTTTCCTCGTTCATGAAGGAGATTTCGGAACCGGAGTCCAACAGGGCTCGGACCCTCGTCTGGTGTATTTGTATGTGTAGGTGCGGCCTGGGATCGTACTCTATTTGGGGCTGGACCGGCTTACGGCCGCTACGTTCCCGGTCCGGGCGGCGTTTCCCGACGGTGGGTAACAATCCCGGGTAAGCACGCCGTCCTTGCCGCACCGGGAACAAAACTTTTTGGGAGAGCGCTTGGAATCTAGGCAGGTGTGTTTCCGCTGTTTGCAGCGCCAGCAGCATTTCTCTCGATTATACGTGGCGGCGGCTATAGCGGCCCTGGGCTGAGCAAAGCTCTCCGTCTTGCGCTCTCTTTGCCTCTGAGTGATAGACTCGTATTGAACGGCCCTGGTGCTTAGGTCACTGAGACTGGTCTGGTCGGTCAGAAGAACGTACAGCTGGTACTCGGGGTCCATGTTCTCATAAACCTGCTCGATCTTGTCACGAGTCGTGTACCCGCCGGCTTGACGCATCATGGTCAGTACGGACGTTGAGTAGGCCTGGAAGGTTTCCCCGGGTTGTTGATGCCGACCTTGAATCTCCTGTCTCATCCGCCGTTGATATCCGGACGGTAGAAAATGGGTACGGAACGCCTGAGTAAACTGTTCCCAGGTATCCCATTCCTCGTTATGGTTTCGATACCACAGTAGGGCATCGCCCCGTAGTAGCTCTGGCAGGCCGGTAATCAGATGGTCGGGGTCGAGACCGTAGCTGACTCGGAGTTCCTCGGTTCGTTTCAGGAAGGCGAGTGGATCTTTGCCATCAAAGAAGTGACCCCATTTTCGGATCTGATTTATTGTTTTCATCTTGTCGGGTACTGGTAGATCCTGGCGGGGTCGTGGTGCTCGGCGGGCACCCGATTATTGTTGACGGGATTAAATTGGCAGCCTTCTGCTGCGTGCTAGTCTCCGGCATGATTCTTGGATGTAGGCTCAGGTGTCTCCGAAGGCGTTTCCTAAGCGTGTCCAGCGGAGCGGTCGAGTCAAGGTTGTGTCGCTCTAGCTCCTGGAGTACCTGACCTTTTGTGAGCGAGTGTACCCACGCACTGCTCATTCGGTGATACGCAAGCTGGGCCTACCGTGCGTCAGGTCCCTGTTTGGGCGCCATGTAACGGTACGGATTTCGGTTAGCCTCGGACGGCTCGCCGGAACCAGGATTCAAGAGCGGAAGGCCAAACTTGCGTACACGGTTTTAACGTTACAAATGGTTTATTCAATTACTATTTACACTATGTACATACTTAACCTAGAAGACGGGCACACTGTTATTCACACGGACTTATTACTAACGCGCGGACGGACGAACAACCCTTCGGTCGCGGGCGGTGGCGCGGTGCGCTGCGGAAGAGCCGAATGCCGGGTACCCCCAGGCAGCGAAGGGGTTAAACCCGCCTCCGTCGGTCGTAACAAAAGGAAACCGAACGCCGGGCACTCCCAGGCAGCGAAGGAGTTACACCCGCCTCCGTCGGTCGTAGCAGAAGGAAACCGAACGCCGGACACTTCCAGGCAGCGAAGGGGTTAAACCCGCCTTCGTCGGTCGTAGCAAAAAGAAACCGAACGCCGCGCACTCCCAGGCAGCAAAGGGGTTAAACCCGCCTTCGTTGGTTGTACACAGGAACGTCGAACGCCGGGAACTCTCAGGCAGCGAAAAGGGTACTCCCGTCTCCGTAGACTGTCGTAGGATCTGGTCTAGAGCCTTGAGAACACCTAGAGGCCTGGTGCCAGAGTTAGGATTTGGGACAGGACTGGTGCCGGCTCTTCGGACGAGCCGGCTTATATACCGGTGCTGTTTCCCCCACGCGTTTTCTTGCGTGCGGCGGGTATTCCTCCGGAGGGGATGGATCACGCGCCCGGCGGATGGTCGGCTCGGCGCGTCGGGCGGCTGTCAGGCCCGGCGCAATTAGTGACAACCTCTAATAGGTCGTCACACCTTCTATTTCGAATGTTATCTCCGCATCCAGCTTCTTTATAAAATCTCTGAATGCGGGAATGTCTTTCCTTTCATCTTCTAGACTATCGTAGCTGTAATCACTGAGGGTGTCTATTGGGTCATTTTCCCCCGATGTCGAGTTGTTTTGAGATTTTGATCTTTTGGTCCTCCTTTTGGATGCAGGTTTCCTAGTTGCCTTCCTTTTCCTGGTGCATTTCATCCACAAGCCACTTGACAGACTCGTGTCTGAATTGACTCGTTGTAAGGGAATGGTAACCTCTCTGAGCTTTACTCTGCTTGTATCCTCCTTGGCAGGAGTGATTTCCCGCTTGTTGTTATTGTGGGGAATGATGGAATCCCCTTCTCCCACTTGAGTTTGATTAATTATTTCATGATTCTCGCCTTCGTTGTTGTTGTTTCGTGTGTTAAATTGATTTATTTTTATCGAATCCCACTTTTCCATTACGACTCTTGTCCCCCAAGGTATACCCCCACCGGCCAAGGGGTGCCCCGAAACATGACCGGCTACACTCCAAGGCTGGGTCCCAAGTTCCCCCGGGGAAGGGACGTACGTCATTTGCTGGGGGGATACCGCACCCCGGCCTGACCCCGAGCCTCTTACACACCCGCGCGGGTTTTAACGCCCACGCGGGCTTTCAGGGGTCCCACACCTCCGACCGTGCGGGTACCGTGATGGGCGGCGCCACCCGGGGGGCCCCACGGACGCTTTAGACAGAGTCGCCGCTCCCCGGCCCTGCCCTACACGTTGTGGCGACCAGCATACCGTGTTGCCCCTCGTCGAAGGCTTTCGACGAGTGGTGTGCGCCTTTCCGGTCGGTCGGTTTGGAAGGGGAAACGGTCCCGACCGACCGAAAATATCTTCTCTCGCCGCCGAGCCCTGCCTCGGAAACGTCCGAGCGGTCCCGGCGGCAGGCGGCCGCGGCACCCTCCGGGCTATGCCCCTTGGATAACCTCTCTGAGCTATGCCCCTCGGGTAACCGCGACGCGCCTTCTCTGCCATCCTCAGCCCAGATTCGGAAACGTCCGAGCGGCCCGAGAATGGCTAGTCGCAGGGACGCTGGGACGAAAGCACGTTCTCCAATCAGCACCCTGCGACTTCTAACTCGCCGTCGAGCCCCGCTTCGAAAATGTCCAAACGGCCTCGACGGCCGACCCGCGTGGTCCCCTCCGGGCAGTGCCCCTTGGGTAAACTCTCCGGGCTATGCCCCTCGGGTGGCCACGCGCGGCCGCCTCCGCCGACCCAGCCCTGCCTCGGAAACGTCCGAGCGGCCTGGGTGCGGCCTACCCCAGGGACGCTGAGACAAAAGCCAGGCTCTCTATCAGCACCCTGAGGCATCTCCCTGTTCCCGGGAACCACTCCACGAGTGGGCCTCGAGGACCAATTGGTATGGCCCCCTCCGGGCAAAGCCCCTCGGATGACCATACCGATCCCTCCGCCGGCGTGACCTCCTCCGGGCAAAGCCCCTCGGGTGATCACGCGCGGCACACACGTTTCTCCCCTGCGGCCCCCGCCGCCAAAAAACCCACCCCAGACCCCGGGGAAACTCCCCCAGGAAAAAAACCCGAAAAAGTCCCCCCAGGACAGAGACAGGACCTCGGACGGCGGAAGCCGTCTACCCGGCAGGCGTGCCGGGCCACATAGCATGGTTGGAAGGGAAGCGCCGAAGCGCCGTGCAGTCCCTTCTTCTAACGGTGCCATGCCACTGGGCGTTTGAATTTTGGGTCGCCATCCCTTATTACATACGAGCCGAAGCTCTAACGGGGAAGTGGGCCTCATACAACGAGATCACCTCGAGAATAAACAGTTTGCTAGACAGAAGAAAAAAACTAATAAAGGATAAAGAAGCTTGTAGTATGGAACCTTTCCCAAGGAAAATCACCCCGATTGCCCCTCGCTTCCCTGCCCGGCACTACGCGGAAACATCCAAGGCCTCTGTCCCTGCCAGGGGCGGGGGAGCGGGCGGCGGAAAGGATGCGGGCCACAGGGGAACAAACACAGCACCCCCAAGAAGATCTCCCTTCCTGAAAATACTTCTCCTGAAGCTCGACAGTACGCGGAAACCAATAAGGCCCCCGTCTCTGCCAAGAGCGATGAGAAGGGACTTAGGAAGAAGAAGAAAGGCAAAACAAAAATGGCCATACGAATGGGTGTCTCGCAGCCAATAAAGACCAAGACACACAACGAGGAACTCTCTAAGAGCAGCCAGGTTCCGCTCCAGCAGACCTCAGATTCCGAGGAAATATCCTGAGCAAAGGTTGTGGGACACGGGAAAGCCAAGAAGGCTAAGGCTGCACTATTTCAGCCTGCTCCAACACCCCTCGTGAACCGCAGCCGGACCAATAAGGCCTCTCCACCTATCAGCAACAATAGGGTTAGGGAGAAGACCGGCCCCAAGCCTGCGGCAAAAGTGTCCAAAAGAGTCCTTCGTACAGCGGCGGTAACAATCACTTGCCCCCCCGGAACAGTATGCCGAGACAATTAAGCTGGCTCGACAAAAAGTTAATCCTGGGGAAATAGGAATTGAGAATATTAAAGCTCAAAGAGCAGCCACGGATGCAATAATCTATGAAATTTCGGGTGAAAACAAGCACCTAAACGCAGACAAATTTGCACACAAATTGTGCTCTAGAAGGCAGAGAGGGAGTACGAGTAACAAGACCTTGTAAGAAACATGAAATACGAGTAAAGGGATTGGACAAATCAGCCACTGCTGATAAGGTAGTGGCTGAAATCGCCAAAATTGGCGGTTGCAACGTGACCGACATAAAAAAGGGAGAAATAAGATTCTCAAAAGGTACCATGGGGACGCTATGGATACAGTGCCCAGTGACTGTGGCCAACAAAATGGCCGCAGCTGGCAAATTAAAAATAGGATGGGTCACTGCGAGCATAGAAGCACTTGAGACAAAGCCGCTGCAATGTTACAGGTGCCTTGCTAGGGGAACGTAAGAGAACAATGCAGTAGTCCGACAGATAGATCAGGCTGCTGCTACAACTGCGGATCTCCAGGACATCGGACAAAATGCACCGCAACAACAAGGTGCATTATATGCACAAAAGCTGGCATGCCAGCATATCATAGGGCAGGAAGCAAAACCTGCAAAAATAAAAGGAGCATTGCTGGCAAGAAAGCCGGTAAGAAACAGGCGCAGGAAGAAGGGGGCGATAAGGGCGGCATGGAGTCGAAAAGTCAGCCTGCCCAGCTCGTCACCCCTGCGTCGGAACAAGCCCTGATAGAGGCTTTTAAACCGCAAAGAAAGCCGCGAACGAGAGAAACTGCTCAGAAGAGGAAGGAGGAGAAGGCCAAGACCGACACCCCGCAATAATCTATGAAATTTCCCCGAAGGCAGGGAAACTTAAGGAAGTAACCATGGAGGAGGTCTAAAACAGTCTCATATGGCTAACAAACGCATAGACCTCTTCCAGGCAAACTTAAACCACTGCGCGAGGGCTCAAGATCTGTTCATCCAATTCCTTGCGCAGTGGAAATGCGGGATAGGGATCGCGGCAAAGCCATCCTGAGTACCCACCGGCAACCCTTGCTGGGTGGTGAACGACGAGAGCACTGTCGCAATCGTATCGAGAAGAGAGGAGGGCTCCCTCCCCGATTAAAAAGATCGAGAGTGGTAGAGCGTATACAGTCGCTGAATGGGGCCCACTTTGGGTGATTGGAGTTTGTATCTCGCTAAACTTGGAGAACTCTGCCACATTTAGGGACCTCTTGGATAAAATTGCAATTATCGTACAAAGGAGGTCTCCAGCACCAGTATTACAATAGTTGCCGGGGACTTCAACGCCAAGTTTAGGTGTTAGGGTTCTCGGAAAACCGATTATCGTGGCAGGGTGCTGGAGGACTGGGCAGCAATTCTCGGCCTCCTGATAGTCAATAAGAAGTCAAGGAGCATCCTGGTCAGACCGCAGGGGGAGTCTATCATAGACCTGACATGGGCGTCTCCCTCTGCGGTCGACAGAGTTAGTAATTGGCGGGTGGTTGATGAAGAGACCCTCTCTGATCATATGTACAAGGGTCAATATCACCCGCCGTGGGGTGTTCAACCGCGCCCAGGGGGAAGAAGCATCCAGAAGGTGGGCCCTGAAGAAATTGGATCCTGACAAGCTGGTGGAAATCATGCTCTCAGCCACCTGGACCAAAGAAGAAGATAATTTTTCTTCAAAAAATATAGAGAATCAGGTGGCATGGCTCGGGGAGGTCATAGTCAATGCGTGTAACGCAGTGATGCCCCGGGCCAAATTTAGGCTGCAAAGGGCAGCGTATTGGTGGACGGAGGAAATAGCGAAACTCCGATGTACCTCCGTCCTACACAAACGCCGCTTCAAAAGAATAAAACGGCGCGGCCTTGACGATGAGAGTGTGATTGAGGCGCTCCAGCAATATAGAATAGCTAGAAACGCTCTGAGCGCAGCCATCAGGACGGCAAAGGCGCGAAGGAGACACCTGGGGAGAAGCGGCAAGACGTGCCATTCTTGCTGTGGCACGTGTAGTGCGAACTATAAAAGATATCGGGTTAAGGATGGCGCCTCAAAAGACAGAAGCTGTCTTTTTCCATAAAAGGAGAATAGGGGCGCCACCCAAGACCACAATAATGGTGGAAAACACCCCCATAGAAGTGGGGACCCAAATAAAGTACTTGGGTCTCTACCTGGATGGCAAGTGGACATTTGGCGAGCACTTTTGCCGAATAAATTCAAAGGTGGACAGAGCCGCGATGGCCTTATGTCGGCTATTGCCGAACTTCGGGGGACCCGACGAAAGGGTTCGCCGACTTTACGCCGGAACTGTTCATGCAATGATCATGTACGGAGCCTCCGTATGAACGGAAAAGCTGGAGGCGACCCGAAAACTCAAAGACTCTCTGCATCAACTGCAGTGAAGGGTCGCCAACAGAATATGTAGGGGGTTCTGTACAGTAAGCTGGAATTGTTAGCTCGCATATACACGGAAATGTACAAACGTACGCGCGGGCTACAAAAGGAGGGAATCATCGTAACGGACAGTATCCGGCGTAACTTGAGAGTCCACACCCGGCGGCGCCTAATAGAAGACTGGTCCAGGAAACTGGAGGATCCCAAACTTCCTGGACAGCGCACCGTCGGGGCCATCCAGCCCTGCCTAGAACAATGGTTGGGCAGGGTTAATGGGGGTGTCACATACCGTATGACTCAGGTGCTCACCGGGCACGGATGCTTCAATGAGTACCTAAATATAATTGGCAAAGAACGCACCACACGCTGCCATCATTGTGGCCACCAGCGGGACACTGCCCAGCACACACTCGAAGACTGTGTTGCTTGGGCGAAAGAACTAGTGGAGTTGGTGGCCACAATCGGGAGGGACTTGTCACTCCCAGCAATAGTGCAAAAGATTGCTGGGAGTAAAGAGGCGTACAAATCCTTCTCCTCCTACTGTGAAAGAGTAATGCAGCAAAAAGAGGAGGAGAGAAGCAGAGAGAAAAAGGGAGCGAGAAGAAGAGAGTGGGAGAAAGGAGAAGTTGTGGACGACAGCAACGATGAGGAGGAGGAGAGCAACCAATACACAGATGGGGGTGTGCCCCCTCTTTCCTCGGCGCCCGCCGCGGACAATTATTTGTTCGACGGGGGCGTCGGGGGCTGGGGAGGGGCATGCGCCCATCATACCTGCATCTGACATAGATGCAGGATGAGATCTCCGGGGGGATGCCGGAGACACATAAGTCCCATGGCTTCCCCCCCCCCCCCGGAGACCTCAAGAGAATTGGCGGCGGGACCGGGCGACTCTGGTCGGCTGGTTTCTCCCGCCAAAAGGAAACCCCCCTGGTTGCGGCCAAATCCTAGATCTCATGGGAGCGGAAGGAGCCGCAGCTGGAGGGGCCGAGGAAGAGCCACGCGTCCCTGGCGGGCGGGCATTGCCCTCCCGCTTGGGGCGCCTGGGTCCCTCTCAAGGACGTAGACGTGACGCACGGGGCCCTCTCACCGGGAGCCAAACGGCACTGATGGGAGGGCAACGTCGTCCACAAAGGGGAGTTTCTCTCCTTCAGAGAAAAACTTCCCGGTGAGGGCTTCCCTGGTGGAACGCCGAACCGAATCACCCACTCGGGGATCCGGGGTGTTGTGCCTCCGGAAAGGCACGGAAAATTTTGGGGTCTCAATCGACTGAAGGATGAGGATCCTAGGATCGGCGGGCGTCTCCACTTTGACTAACTTCGCTTGTTTATCTAAATAAATCTTTTATTTCCCTTATTTCTTGAGTTGGTTTAATTCTGTATAATCCCACCTGGGTGGTTAGTTAAGTATGCTCGCTCTCGATAGTCAGATTACAGGTGATAGTTTATATTCTGCGGCTTGTCTTCGACTCCTAGTTAGGTTCTAATTAGCGACTTAACTTTTTGGATTTTTGTTAGCGACTGACTTCATCGCCTCGCTCTCCGTTCGCGGTGGTCTCCTGCACTTTTCTACATCTTTCGGGGAAAGATGTAGAGAAGTTCTTTCATTGGCTAATTTTTATTCACACGCTTTTATCTAGGTGCAAGCGAAGCAGGTTGATTCTTTGCTCCCCCCCGTGGACCGCCACCTTGTCGTGATGGGGGGGCTCACCCTTCGCAAGGGAATAGCCTTGCGAGGGGTGCCAAGAGCGGTCTGTACCTCCCGAGGTACACTGCCCCCGGTCTCGGGGGCACGCCCTCCGTCTCGGGGGGCTCTCCTCGGGGTGTGGAAGAATTCCGCATCCCGGGGAGACGGGGCCCACTTCCCCATTAGAGCTTCGGCTCGTATGTGGTAAGGGATGGCGACCCGGAATTCAAACGCCCGGTGGCAAGGCACCGTTAGGAGAAGGGACTGCACGGCGCTTCGGCGCTTCCCTTCCCACCATGCTCTGTGGCCTGACACGCCTGTCAGGTAGGCGGCTTCCGCCGCCCGGGGTTTTTCCCTCCCCTCCGTCATGGGGGGGGCCTCCTTTGGGGTTATACCTAGGGGGGTAGGATCGGCGGGGGCCGCATCGGAGGTGCCGCGCGCGACTACCCGAGGGGCTCTGCCCGGAGGGTTTTCCGAGGGGCTTTGCCCGGAGGGGGTCGCGCCGGCGGAGGGGTCAGCATGGTCACCCGAGGGGCTTTGCCCGGAGGGTTGTCCCAAGGGGCTTTGCCTGGAGGGGGCCATGCTGATCGGTCCTCGGGGCCCGTTCGTGGAACGGTTCCCGAGGACAGGAAGGTGCCTCAGGGTGCTGGTTGGGGGTCTTCAGGCTGGGTAGCCTGGGTCCCCGTCCCAGCGTCCCTGGGGTAGGCCGCACCCAGGCCGCTCGGACGTATTCCGAGGCAGGGCTGGGTCGGCGCAGACGGCTACGCGTGGTCACCCGAGGGGCATGGCCCGGAGGGTTTATTCAAGGGGCACTGCCCGAAGGGGACCACGCGGATCGGCCGTCGAGGCCGCTCGGACATATTCCGAGGCAGGGCTCGACGGCGAGAGGGAGGTCGCAGGGTGCTGGTTGGAGAGCTTGCTCTCGTCCCAGTGTCCCTGTGGCCTGCCATCCTCGGGCCGCTCGGACGTTTCCGGATCCGGGCCGAGGATGGCGGCGAAGGCGCGCTGCGGTTACCCAAGGGGCATAGCCCGGAGGGGTTACCCAAGGGGCATAGCCCGGAGGGTGCCGCGGCCGCCCTGCCCCAGGGCCGCTCGGACATTTCCGAGACGGGGCCTGGGGCGAGAGTAGATATCCCCGGTCGGTCGGGACCGTTTCCTCTTCCGAACCGGCCGACCGGAGAGGCGCCTGCCCCTCTCTAAAAGTCTTCAGAGAGGGGCGCCCACATATGCTGGTCGCCACGGCGTGTAGGGCAGGGCCGGGGAGCGGCGACCCTGTCCAAAGCGTCCGTGGAGCCCCCCGGGTGGCGCCGCCCGCTGCAGTACCCACATTGTCGGAAGTGTGGGACCCCTGAAAGCCCGTGTGGGCGTCAAATCCCATACGGGTGTGTAAGGGGCTCGGAGTCTGGCCAAGGTGCGGTATCCCCCCGGCCTAAGACATATGTCCCCTCCCCGGGAGAACTTGGGGCCCGGCCTTGGGGTGTGGCCGGTCACGTTTCGGGGCACCCCTTGGCCGGTGGGGATATACCCTGGGGGACGGAGCCGCAGCGGGAGAGTGGGATAATTGAAATGGAGAAACTGAATACAAACACAAATACAAACCAAGAAGACGAACGTGAGAAAGCTCTCTCTCACAGGAAGGGACAGGTCACGATGGCACAAGTTGTCGCGGCCTTGCAAGAGACCTCGCCATTACAGAGCTCTCTCGGAATCTCGAGAGAGCTCACAATAAGGCTAGAAAGGGTCGACTCACAAACGAGTATAACATCCTCGGAGGGCTCGTTCATCGCAAAAAGAACGAAGGGAAGGACTGGAGCATCATCCATATCGGAAGCCGATAGGTCGAGGAGCCCCTCAAGATCAAGGTGGGCAGGAAAGATAGGATCCCCCTCTGAGTACAGCAGTTTTGATCCAGAACTGGAACTGGACCAGAGCAGCGTCAACACAAAGAGGGCGGAACTACCCTCCTTCCGCGAAATCAATCGAAGAATTGATAGAGAGATAGAAAAGCAAGGAGAGATACCACAACCACACCATCTGGAGGAACCACAAGAGGACGGAGACCAAGACGAAGAGAGCATAATCCCCATCTTAAAAAAAAAAGAGGGGAAGAGGCCGACCAGTCACCACAGGAGAATACGAGATCCTGAAAGAAAAGAAAATCAAGGAGGAAGAAGAGAGAAAAATCCAAAAGGAAAAGGGCATTTTGGACCCTCTCATCAAACCGGCGCAAACCAAATCATACAAGAAGTTCCTTGAGAGAATGAAGGAAAAAGAGGAAGAGTACAGGAATGCGCCGGTACTAGACCTGGAAGCAATGATCTCCGAAAAAAGTACGGACATATACAAGGTGGCCGTACAATCGGGGAACGTAAAAGGAACGCTAGTAAAACTGGCGAAAGATGCTGCGGCCGACATGTGCGCGGCCGCAATGATCCTGGCGCTGAACGCACAAAACCCGCCGGAGGTGCAAGTGGTGGAACAGATAAACGAACTGAAACACCAGATGCATCTCCTGAGGATGGAGAACGCGCAGCTGCGCAGAATGGTTGAACAAACCAAACAGCAGAAGAGGAAGCCCCTTGATACCGAAGCCCACCAAAGACCGCTCTGGGAGAAACAAGATCTCTCCCTATCCCAAGAACGAGGAAAAAGGACAGAGGAATGGGTTAGGGAAAACTCGCCTCCACCGGAAGACGGGGGAATCTCAGCGATCGGGATAGACCCGATCACGGGGACTCCACTTCCGTCAACAAGTGGGGAGCCCTCCAAAACCCGGGGGGGAGGAACCAATGGAAGGACACCTCTATCCAAGGATAGGGTCCCCCCAAAAGTTCCCGAGACGGAGAAAATGGAGGTAGACAATTGGAGATCGGAGATCTTCCAAGAAAAGGATTTCCCCCCACTTAGAGAGGGAAAGAAAGGAAGAGGAAAGAGGGAGAAACAAGCCCCGATCCCTCAAGCAAGAGGAAAAGTGATTAAGATCACTAAACAGCCCTCCCAAGAGAAGAACGAGGAGAGGCAAAAACAGGACGCACTAATTGCCATGATGGAGGGCATATGCGAACGCATCATGGACCAAAGACTGGGCAACCCGATTCCCAGCTATAACCAAAAAAAGGAGGCTGAGAGAGCGCAAAAGAATGCGACAAAAAAGCCAAAGGGAGTTACACACCCAAAAGAAAAGGCAGGACCAGTCCCGGCAACAACATTAAACCCACCGGCAAGACCCGCCCTGCCCAGGGTAAAGAAAATAGAGAGGGTCTCTGTAAAAATCCTCCCCCAAATGCCAAAAACAACAGGGGGGAAGGGAGAGCAGAAAAAGAAGGGAGGTAAGCCCCAAATGAGAAAATCGGCCCCACCACAACCACAACAACAGCAGCAACAGCAACAACAGTGGTCAACGGTGGTATCGAGAAGGACGGCACAGAAGGCAAAAGGGACCAAACAACCCCCAGCACCAAAGGCTGGGGCTCCCATCCCTGCTACAGCCCAAAATGGAAAGCAGCGGCCTGGACCTCCAAAAAAACGGAGAGAACCTAACACAGCTGCGATAACCATCACCTGCCCCCCGGGGAAATACGAAGAGGTGATGTCAGAGGCCCGACAAAAAATCGGCCTGAAAAGCCTAAAAGAAATAGGCATAAAGGAGGGAGTCAGGATCCGGAGAGCAATCACCGGAGCCCTGATATACAAGGTCCCCGGCAAGAACAGCGGAGAGCTAGCAGATAAACTAGCTCTGAAGCTGAAACAAGCCCTTGTCGGTAAAGAGGGGGTGAGAATCCAGCGCCCAACTAAGACAGCAGAGCTTAGGATAAGGGGGCTGGACGAGTCGGTCACCCCCTCGGAAGTCAGAGAAGCCATCGCAAAAGGTGGCAACTGTGAGGAGGAAGAAGTAAGCGTGGGCGAAATAAAAACAACGCCCAACGGCATCAAGATGGCCTGGGTCAGATGCCCAATCAAGGCTGCAAATATAGTGGCCAAAAAGGCCAAGATACAAGTTGGGTGGGCACAGGCAAAGGTGGAAATCCTTGAAGACCGCCTCCTCCAGTGTTATAAATGCCTGGAGGGTGGCCACGTCAGAGCGCGATGCCCAAACAAGGCGGACCGCAGTGGTAAATGTTACCGCTGCGGTCAGGAAAGCCATGAGGCCAAGACGTGCAAAGCCCCGGTACACTGCGCGGTTTGCGGGGATAAGAACCTCCCCGCCAATCACAGGACGGGGGGAAAGGCCTGCAAACTGGTGCAGAAAGGGAGAAGGAGCATCCCACTAGCTAAAGCGATGGGAGCCCCAAAAGAATCCGGGGCAACAAGAATGGAGGTGGAGCCTTTGAAAAGTGTCTCTCCCACGCAAAACACCCAGGAGAGACCCAAAGAACAAAGGCCCCCCAGAGCTAAGGGAGGAAGAAAAATAGCTGAAGAAAGAGAAACCCCCTCCAGCAACCAAAGCGTTGGAAAAAGACAGCGCCTCAAGGAAGAACTGGGGGGGGGGGGGAGAACGCGGACGCTATGGAAATAGCGTCGGAAGGAGGAACCAGGACGAAAATGGTTGAGGATGGCCGATAGAATACTCCAAGCCAACCTCAACCATGCGAGGAACGCCCAGGATCTCTTCGTCCATACTATGGCGGAGAGATCCTGCGGCTTAGGCATTGTGGCGGAGCCGTACAAAGTACCCAATAAAAACTGGGTAAAAAGTACCGACGGCTCCGCCGCAATAGTAAGGAGGAATACGCCCGACTCCCCCCCCTGGATCTCATAGGGGCGGGCGAGGGATACGTGGCGGCTTCCTGGGGGCCATCATCGTTATAGGGGTATACCTCCCGCCGAGCTTAAAAAACAACGAATTCGGCGGGAGGTTGAGGATCCTAGAGAGGGAGATTGCCTGTCATCACCCCAAACCGATAATGGTCGCGGGGGATTTCAATGCCAAATCAACGGCATGGGGTTCCCCGCAGACCGACTGGCGGGGTGATGAAGTTGAAGAGTGGGCGGCGCAATGCGACCTGACGCTCCTCAATTTGGGGAGCGAAAAGACATGTGTGCGCCGACAGGGCGGGTCAATTGTAGATTTCACATGGATGACCCGCCCTGCAGCAAGGATGGTTAAGAAGTGGAGGGTGGCGACGGAGATCGAAACTCTATCTGACCACAGATACATAGAGATCTCCGTCGCCATCACCACAAAGGAGGTCGCAGAGCGTCGCCTACAAAGAGAGGCGGTCTCCAAAAGATGGGCTCTCAGGAAGCTGGACACGGACATGTTTATGGCGGCAATTAATGCCGCCATGATAGGAAGGGAAGAGGGGACCGGGGATTTAGAAGAGCATAGGGCATGGCTAACAAGCGTCGTAACCCAAGCATGCGACGTAGCCATGCCCAAGGTCAAAGCCCGGTCCCCGAAGCATGCGTACTGGTGGTCGGAGGACATCGCCGAGCTAAGGCGGTCCACCGACCACGCAAGGAGGGAGATAAAAAGGAGGAAGAAGCACGCGTTACTGGACCCAGAAGGATTGGAGGACGCGTGGGACGCCTATAAACATAGAAGAGACGACCTACGCGCGAATCCAACAGGCGAAGGCGAGGGCCTGGGAGGAATTGATCTCCTCCCTAGACGACGACCCGTGGGGCCGTCCCTATAAAATAGTTCTCAATAAATTGAGAGGAGGGACGGCACCACTAACGGAGTCGTTGGACCCCCATCTCGTAAAAAATATCATAGAGGTCCTGTTCCCCCGGGCGTCGGGCACACAAAGCCCGATACAGGCCGGGGAGCAGGACTGGGACGAAACAGAGATGGGGGTCACGGGAGGGGAAATCCGGGATGCCGTCAAGAGGATCAAAAAGGGGAAAGCCCCTGGACCTGACGGCATCCATGGAAAAATCTGGGCCCTCGCCTCCAAGGAACTGGTCGAGCCCATGAGGCGCCTGTACAACGGGTGCCTCAGGGAGGGCTCCTTCCCCCGCGAGTGGAAAAGGGCATCCATAGTCCTAATCCCTAAGGAAGGAAAACCTAGAGATTCGCCCTCGGCGTACAGGCCGATATGCCTGTTGGACGAGGCGGGAAAGATTCTGGAAAGAATCATCGCTGCCCGCCTCGTCCATCACCTGTCCCGGGATGGTCCGAACCTAGACGACAGACAGTACGGCTTTCGGGCCGGGCGGTCAACCGTTGACGCAATCTTGCGTGTCCGCTCGGTCTCGGAGGCCGTCGTGAGGGAAGGCGGGGTGTTGCTGGCAGTCTTGTTAGACATTTCAAATGCCTTCAACACCCTGCCTTGACACCGAGTGGGGGATGCCCTGAAATATCACAGGGTACTCCCCTACCTGATGTCAGTCGTGTCGGACTACTTCCGGGACAGAAGTCTGGTCTATGTAGACCAGAACGCCGAAGAGCGCAAGGTCGAGGTGTCGTGCGGGGTTCCGCAGGAGTCATTTTTGGGCCCCCTCATGTGGAACCTTGCCTACGACGTGACCCTGAGGACTGCCCTTCCCTTTGGCTGTGACGTCATCTGCTATGCAGATGACACGCTAATCATGGCCGGGGGGGACACTTGGGGGGAAGCAGTGGCGCGTGCGAATATTGCGGTGGCGCGTGTCATGCGCACTATAGGAGGAATTGGACTGAAGGTGGCGCCCCAAAAAACAGAGGCCGTCTTCTTCCATGACGGCTCTCATGGGGCGCCTTCTAAAGCCCAGATAATGGTGGGAAACACCCCAATAAAGGTGGGGACCCAAATTAAATACCTGGGTCTCCACCTGGATGGCAAGTGGGCCTTCGGCGAGCACTTCCGCCAACTGACCCCGAGGGTAAACAAGGCAGCGATGGCACTATGCCGCCTGCTGCCAAACCTCGGGGGACCTGACGAAAGGGTTCGCCGACTTTACGCCGGAACCATACATTCTATGGTGATGTACGGAGCCCCCGTATGGGCAGAAAAGGTAGAGGCCACCCGCAAACTCAGAAATGCGTTGCATCAGCTGCAAAGGCGGGTAACCAACCGTATATGCCGGCGGTTCCGTACGGTAAGCTGGGCGGCCGTGGGGGTACTCTCAGGAGTACCCCCTATAGAGTTATTAGCCCGCATGTACGCCGAAGTATACAAGCGTACACGCGGGCTACAGAGGCAAGGAACGGCCGTCACAACAGGTGTCCGGCGTACATTGAGGACCCACACCCGACGGCAATTGATAGAAAGCTGGTCCGGCATGCTGCAAAACCCGCAGCTGCCGGGGCAGTGGACCGTCGGGGCCATCCGGCCCTGCCTGGAACAATGGCTAGGCAGGGCCAAGGGGAGTGTTTCTTACCGAATGACGCAGGTACTCACCGGGCACGGATGCTTCGGTGAGTATCTGTGTCGTATTAAGAAGGAGCGCACGACACGTTGCCACCATTGCAACAAAAGGAGGGACACGGCCGGCCACACACTCCAGGAGTGTGTGGCCTGATCGGAGGAGAGGAGAGAGTTGGAGGCAGCTATCGGGGGGGGGGGGAGATCTCTCGCTGCCATCTCTAGTAAAGGAGATGGTGGCGAGAAAAGAGGTCTGGATGGCGTTCTCCTCCTTCTGCGAGAAAGTTATGTCGCAGAAGGAAAAGGCGGAGAGAGAGAGGGAGAGGGCTGGGAGAGGCAACTCCCAGCCCTCGGACAAAGGGGAGAAGGAAGAAGACGAGGAGGAAGGGGACAGACCCCCTCTTTTCCCGCCACCGGCGAGCTTGATCGTTTGTGGTGGCGGGAATCAGGGGGGGGGGGCGCGCCCTCGGTGGAAGCGGAGACGGTAGAAACGGGGATGAGCCCCCTTTTTTCCCGCCATCGGCGAGCTCGCTCGTCTGTGGTGGCGGGAATCGGGGGGGGGGGGGGTGCGCCCCCGATAATGGAGGAAATAGTGGGAGCGGGGATAGGCCTCCCCTCTTCCCGCCATCGTCGAGCTCGCTCGTCTGTGGTGACGGGAATCGGGGGGAGGCTTGTCCCCGGTGGCGCAGGAGACCGCCACGGAGGGGGGGGCGGGCACTCTCTTTCCTCGCCATTGGGGAGACTACTCTCCCGTGGTGGCGGGGGGCGGGAAGGGTCCGCCAATTTTACACCCGCGTCGCCATACGACGCGGGATGAGGTCGCTGGGGGGGGGACAACTAGTCCCTGGACTCCCCCCAGAGACCTCTCGAGAATCGGGGGCGTGGGTGCGCCGCCTTGCCTAGGCGAGGTTGGCGCGGCCGCGCCCCCGAACGGGAAATCCCCCTGATTGCGGCCGAATCCTAACTCTCAAGGGAGCGGAGAGAGCCGTAATCGGGGGGACCGAGGGGGGACCACGTGTCTTTTGGGGCGCCTGGGCCCCCCTCTATGACGGAGACGTGACGCACGGGGCCCTCTCACCGGGAGCCACAGGGCACCGGTGGGAGGGCAACGCCGTCCACGGAGGGGGTTCCTCTTCTTCTGAGAGGAACCCTCTGGAGAGGGTCTCCGGGGCGAATGCCAAATCCCCATTCCCTTCGGGAGGGGGAGGGAGCACCGCTTCGGAGGCGGGGGGTGGCGGCTCGAGCGGGATACTCGAGCCGCAACCCCGCCCCCCAAACTCTTTGGGAGGGCGCAACGTGGGGTCGATATCGCCCTGCGTCGCAACCGCGAGGACCCCCGCACAATGCAATTCGCGGGGGGGGGGGAGTGTCGCCCTCAGCGGCACCCTCCCAAGAAAGGATTAGGCGGGGGGGCGGCTAGTCGGCATGGGAAACCAGCATCCTGGCCGTCCCCCATTAACGCCCGTGAAGGTATCCGCAGTGGGTTTAGTGAGGTATGTCTTGGGCCCCCTGACCGATCCATTCGTGGATCGGCCAAGGGGAACAAGAAGTCCCACATAACCATCCGCTCTCTTCCCGGAGAGCGGTAGTATCCATGAGGATTCCCACTGCGTCAAAAAAAAAAAAAAAAAAAAGTTGATTCTTTGCTTGCGATCCGCGGTTTTCGGTGTAACGCTTATATTTTATTGCGTTTGCGTCTTTTCGCGATAAGCGCTTCGCGAGAGCGTAAGAACGTTTCTCAAATGATTGTATAATAGCCGACTTACTAATTTATTATTAAAACTATATTTAATATAATATAGTTATAGTCATTCGGACTTTAACAGGGAAATGCGCTCACCAGGGGAGCGGGGGGCGATGGCTCTGCCCCTCAAACTTTTTGGGAGGGCGCGGCATGGGGTCGGTATCGCCCCGTGCCGCAACCGCGAGGGAACCGCGCAGTCATTGACTGCGCGATCGGGGAGGAGTCTCGGCCGCAAGGTCGAGGCAGCTTCCCGGAGATTAATTGGCGGGGGGGTGGTTTCCGAGACGGCATGGGTAACCAGCATCCTCGGCACCCCCCATCCAACGTCCAGGAAGGACACTTGCTGGGGTTTTAGTGCGGTAGGTCTTGGGCTCCCTGGTCGAGCCACGAGTGGCTCGATCAAGGGAAACAAGGAGTCCCACATAACTCGCACCTCTACCCGGAGGTGCGTGGTACCATGACGGTTTCCCCAGCGTCAAAAAAAAAAAAAAAAAAAAAGATGGCAAAGGCGAGAACCTGGTATGAACAGCTCCAGGACCTCAATGCAGACCCTTGGGGGCGTCCATATAGGATTGTCATAAAGAAGCTTAAAAGTTGGACGCCTCCTGCGACGGAGGTGTTGGACGCCGAAGCACTAGACAGGGTGCTGTCGACCCTCTTTCCAGTAAAGGAGAGGGTTCCTGAATTATACGGAAACCCTTTCAGTGGGAGAAGGATCTTGAGATGTCTGACACTGAGTTAAACAGGATCGCCAAAAGATTAAGGCTCAGGGAAAATAAAGCCTCTGGACCTGATGGCGTTCCTGGCAGAGTCTGGCTGTATGCCTTGTCGTACTTGACAGGACCAATTAAGCGACTGTATACGGACTGCTTACGGGCTGGAGAATAATCCCCAGTATGGGAGAGGGCTAATTTGGTCCTTCTCCCAAAAAGGGGCAAGACGGATGAGACGCCTTCCGCATTTAGACCCATATGTCTGCTGGACGAGGTCGATGGACGATGGCATCTCAGTCTAGCTGAGGCCCAATATTAAATATCTAGGACTGTGGCTAGACGGCTCTTGGAGATTTGGCGATCATCTCGATCGTCTGGCGGAAAAAATAGACCGGGTTGCGGCGGCACTTAGTCGCCTAATGCCCCACCTGGATGGGCCAGATAATCGAGCTAAACGGCTGTATGCGGGAGTGGTAAATTCGGTGACCCTATACGGGGCACCAGTTTGGGCGGACGAGACGGTAACCACTCGACATATCAAGGATGTACTCAGGAGAGTACAAAGAAAGGTGGCCATACGCGTCGTCCGCGGGTATAGAACCGTGGCGCATGCAGCCGCCTCGGTCCTGGCGGGTCTGCCGTGGAGCTCGTAGCTCGGGCGCATAAAAGAGCGTACGAGCGCATAAAGGAGCTCCGTGGGCTAGGAACAGTCATAACCAACCGGGTCCGGGGGATCGTCAGACACCAAGCCCGACAACAAATAATTGTTGAGTAGGGGGAGGCATTGAACCACATTCCTTCCACAAGATTGGGAGATAGGGTTGTCGAGGCCATAAGGTCTGTAATTGAGAAATGAATGGACAGGCCGCGTGGCAGCAGGATGTCATTTCACATGACGCAGATGTTCTCCGGACATGGGTGTTTTGGGGAATACCTGTGTCGTATCGGGAGAGAGCGCACCACACAGTGCAATCATTGCGAGGACGACAGGGACACGGCGCAGCACACGCTGGAACATTGTCCAGCGTGGGAGAAAGAGCGCCGTCTCCTTATGGAAAAAATAGGGAACGATCTGTCGCTCTCCGGCATCGTCCAAAAGATGCTGGAAAGCCAAGAAAATTAGAAGGCGATGGTTTCCATCTGCGGCAGAGTAATGTTGCAGAAGGAAACGGCGGAAAGAGAAAGAAAGGGAAAGAGATGCGGCAATGGGTGGCGGAAGAGAGCCAAGAAGAAGAAGAGGAAAGAGGCCATCCCGTCACCTAGTTGTTGACGACGATTAACATTAAAAGGGAGACTTGCCCCCCCCTTCCAATATCTCTGGGAGGAAGCTGAGGAAAAAAAAAATTGGAAGGGGGGAGGGGTCACAAGGAGGATTTTTATCTCCCATTGCACGTGACTCCTCACAAACAAGGACGAGAAGGAGCGAGGTCGGGAGCGTGGCGTCCTGCCCGCCCGCCGAGCACTCATCTAAGTGCGTTGGCGGGGGGGGGGAAAGGGGGGGTAGACGCCCGCGCCCCCGACCACCAGCCGAGGCACTTTACTTGGGGGGGGGAGAGTCTCGGCAAGAGATCCCGGGATGAGGGCCAAATCCTAACTTCACAGGGGAAAGGAGGGAGCTACATCCCGGGATCTCAAAGAGGAGCACAGGAGAGACGAGCGCAAACGGGTTTGGCAATCCATTGCACGTGCTTTCCCTCCGGGACGAGATGCGACAGCGGGAGTCCCCTTGCCGGAAGCCGAAGGGTTTCCGGTCGGAGGAAACCGCTGTTGTAAAGGAGGGTTGCCCCCCTTCAGGCGATAGTCCTCTGGAGCGGGCCCCCTCGATTGAAGACCGAACCCAGATACCCACGGGTGCTGGGAGGAGTCTCAATCAAGGGGGCAGGGGGCCATGGCTCGAGCGGGTGTCTCGAGCCATGACCCCGCTCCCCTAACTTTTAGGGAGGGCACGACGTGAGAGTGTGGCCCCCTTGCGTCGCAAACACCACGAGTACGGCCGCCTCTCTCCTTCAAAGGGAGGTACAAGGGGTCCAACAGGACTCCGATGGGAAAGGTTGGTGAGGGGCCCTCCAGAAATAATGCTATTGCTCGTTCCCGGAGGGCTCCCAATTAACCACCCGAGCCAGGCCATCATGGTGGTTTTAGTGAGGTCCTTTGTCGTGGTCCCTACCGGGATGATCTAGATCATCCCGGTATGGACGAGAAGAATCCCACATACTCTATGTTCCTTACCCGAAAGGCATGGGGACCTGTCGCAGGTTTCCACCACGTAAAGAAAAAAAAGGTAGTCTATGTATTATAGCGTATCAGTCTCTTAAAAAATGTTCTTTTTGAGAATTTATAATTACGTGTTGATTTGCGGCTCGTAAAATTATTTACATAGTTTTTCAATAAACAACTAATATACGGCGGAGTGACATCATATTTCAGACAGTTACGCAAAAAATTAATTCTTAGTTTGTTGATAATAATTATTTTACGAAATTTGATCTAGAATTTGAATAATTTAACATTTTCCAAAGCAAAACGAAATTTAACAAGATCAAAAAATGAATTAACAAAACGCATCTTTCAGCCTGACATTAAATTAATATAATTTATAACAGCTCTTTAGAAAATTTTTTTAATGTTGATGATATAATAATGGCTGCTCCATCGGATTTCATAGATCACACATTAAATCTATTTAATTCTTTTCATGAAAGAATCCAGTTTACTCTTGAAATTCAAGACAATAATAAAATTAATTTTCTCGACCTAACATTGATATTAAAAAATAACATTATATTTGATTGGTACCATAAAAAACGTTTTCTGGAAGATATCTAAACTTCCTGTCTCAACATCCTATAAGTCAAATATGAGGTACGATAATGGGGCTAGTTGATCGAGCCTTCTTAGTATCAAATCCAGAATTTCATAAAAAAAATTTAGACTTAGTAATCAAAACATTACTTAAAAATAATTATCTTCTGAAATTGATTTCTGACACAATAAATTAAAGACTAAAACATTTAATAGATAAACGAAATATTCTTACAAACAAGAATGACCACATTGAAAAAATCTCGTATTTTTGCATCCCATTCTTACCGACGCTTAGTGAACAATACAGAAACATTATTAAAGATATGAATGTTGTTTGAGATGTTAAGTAAAACTTTTGTAAATTCTAGAATTTACAAATATATTCTTCAAAAGTCTTCAAAAATATGTTCACGAACGCGCTGCGAGAGAAAGGATCGCACTGCACGAAAGGATGAGTCACTCTTTGTATTAAATTGACTTTAATATTATAAAACAATGAGAAAACGAACACTTTAACAAACTTTTACAATCGTAATTAATTTACAGGGAAAATCGAACTCAAATCAATGTGCGGAATAAGCGGCGGTTGTCAACGAATTTCTGCGGTTTTACAAATCTGCGGTTGCGTTATGCGGTTCACGGCGGAAAAAGCGATAAGGCCCCGATTTCGGGCGCGAGCTCTCTCTTATGGGTTTCCGAAGAAAACCCACTTTTTCGGAAAGCGCCAATTATTGCGAGCAATTTGAATTGTGCTCGAGGTGACTCGAGGGCACAGCTCATTATTGGCCGCTTTTTTAAGATGCGCAACGACCTCGCGTTTTGCCATGCGCGCGCGGCCGCTCGCTATTTCTAATTGGTGATCGAGGCCGCGTGGCAATTTTGCGCATGCTTGTACCGCGAAAAGTATCCGGTAAAACGGTTGCGAAACTGCTAATTGTTTGTGTGTAAAGAATGTTTTTTAGATGACAAGTTTAATTTATGACAGGTTTTTTACCGTGACAAACATACAAAACGACCGTGACTTTTGTTATTGACGCGGATGGAAAATTCTAGAATTTACAAAAGTTTTACTTAACATCTCAAACATTCCCGCCCGCCTTGTCGCAACGTGACAAAGATTGGTGGTGGTTCCGGCGCGGATCGCATTCCGATAGCGATCGATGGTGGGGCGAGCGCGCCGGCGCGGCGAAATACACGTGGTGATCGCGTGGTGTGAATCGATCAGCTGAGCCGATGAGAGCACGTGGTAAACGCGTGGTGTGAAATAATCAGCTGATCCGGTGACAACGCGTGGTTGATGTGAACGGCGAGTGTGTAATGCAGTGAGCGGTGATAACGAAATAATTTTTTTTCTTTTTGTGCGGTGGTGGATGAGATGAGTGACGTGCGACAGATGCTATGATGCATGAAGTGATGATTGTGTGACGTTACGAAGTGTCAGTGTGCGGTGTAGGTGCGTCGTTCACGCCCGGGAGGAAAACAAGCTTGACGAGTGGGCGCACAAGCTCGGACGTGGCCGTTCGGATTGACACCACGCGTACAATCCCATCGTCCCCGGGGTGAAGTCGCGATATGCGAGCCAGTGGCCATCGGCTCGGTAGGGTGAGCTCGGAGCGCACGAGACAGAGGTCACCGACGTGGGGTGCAGCTTCTCCCTTGAGCCATTTGGTGCGTGAGGCTAGTCCGTGCAAATATTCGGATGACCATCGCTGCCAGAAGTGATCCCTCATCTGCTGCAAATGACGCCAGCGTGACAAGGTGGGTACCGTCTGCCCTGTCAATGACGGTTCCGGCACAGCAAGTAGCGGCGCCCCGACGAGGAAGTGACCGGGGGTCAACGCAGAGACGTCCTCTGGGTCATCTGAGAGTGCCTGCAATGGACGAGAATTAAGACAAGCTTCGATCTGGGCGAGGAGTGTGCTCAGCTCCTCGAACGTGAGGGTGGTCTCGCCGATCACCCGACGGAGGTGGAACTTGGTCGACTTCACTGCAGCCTCCCAAAGACCACCAAAGTGCGGGGCCGCTGGCGGGTTGAAGTGCCAGCGGATTCCTTGAGCGGTGGCGGCAAGGACGATACGATGACCTTCGGCTGTCGCTGCATCAAAGAGACCTCGCAGCGTACGATCTGCCCCGATGAATGTCGTGCCGCAGTCGCTGTAGATCTCAGCACAGAGGCCCCTGCGGGAGACGAAGCGGTGCAGAGCGGCGATGAAAGCCTCGGAGGTGTAGTCGGAGACGACCTCCAAGTGAGTGGCCTTCGACCAGAAACAGATGAAGACTGCGATGTACCCTTTATGCGCACGGTGTCCACGTCCCTTGCTGGTCCGAAGGAGGATGGGTCCTGCGTAATCCACGCCGGTGCTGAGGAACGGTCGGGTTGGCGTTACTCGGTCCCGAGGAAGGTTACCCATCTGAGGCTGTGGCGTGGCAGCACGCCATCGAGTGCAGGTAACGCATCGATGTAGCTGCTGCTTGACGGCGGTTCTTCCTCGAGGCACCCAGAAGCGCAGGCGGAGCAGGCCGAGTGTCAGCTGCACACCCCCGTGCAGTGTTCGTCGATGGCAGGAATCGATCACCAGCCGAGTCAGCCAGGATGCCGCCGGGATGATCATCGGATGTTTCTCGTCGAGCGGAAGTTGAGAGTTTTTGAGACGTCCTCCGACGCGCAGTACGCCTTGATCGTCGAGGAACGGACTCAACTTTACCAGGTGGCTTCGCGGTGGAGTAGTGCGTCCAGCAGAGGCCGCGGCTACGTCCGTCGGAAAATGGAGCGCCTGCACCACTCGCAGCCATCGAAACAGCGCGGAGTCCAGCTCGTCAGGCTGCAATGGACAGCCAGGTCTGGCGTCACGTCTCACCGGGTTGAGCCATCGACGACACCACGCAGTGACTCGCAGCAGCCGTTGCAGCGTCGGGAACCGCAGAAGAAGGTCCGGTTCGGTAATGACTGGCGCCTTGACTACCAGGCTGGTGACTCGTTGCTCAGGGAGGTCATCCTCTGGGACGTCGATGTCTGCACCAGGCCAGGCAGCCTCGTCTCCTGACAGCCAGGTAGGTCCTGTCCACCACAGTTTATGATTGCGTAAGTCCTCAGGTGTAACACCACGCGATGCACAATCTGCAGGGTTTTCTCGTCCGGCGACGTGTCTCCAATGAGCGTCTGGAAGCAGGGTCTGGATCTGCGACACTCGGTTGGCAACAAAGGTCTTCCAGCGGGTGCAGTGTCCGCGAATCCAGTGAAGAGTGACCTTGGAGTCGGACCACAGGTGCACCGGCGTAGCAGCCAAGCCGAGGGTAGTGCGTACATGCAACATGAGCGTGGTGAGTAATGCGGCGGCACAAAGCTCCAATCGAGGTAACGACACCTGCTTGACTGGTGCGACCTTCGATTTTGCCATCAGCAGATTAATTGATGTCTTCTCTGTTGCAGCGTTGCGGATGTATACGACGGCGGCGTATCCTCGCTCCGATGCATCGGCAAACCCATGGAGCTGCAGTTGCGACTGGTCATTTCCGGTGCTGAGCCAACGATCCACACGGATGTGATCCAGCAACGGAAGTTGATTCAGCAGTTGTCTCCAGCGGTGTGCGTCCTGATCAGGCAGCGGAGAGTCCCAATCCAGCCGTTGAAGCCACGTAGACTGGATCAGAATTTTGGCTCGGATGACGACAGGCGCTAGCCAGCCCATCGGATCGAATAGTCGAGCTGTCTCGGCCAAGACTCGTCTCTTCGTGAGGTCGGTGGTTGAACGCGGACGTATGGTGAAGGAGAACCAATCCCCTTGAGGATGCCATCGAAGACCCAGGGTGGCGTGGCTCTCTCCTTCCCACGAGCGCGGTCCGCGTTGAAGCCGATGTTCCGGCGGAATTCCGGTGAGCACCTGCTGGTTGTTGGCAGCCCACTTTCGCAAAGGAAACCCGCCCGCCATGCAGAGACTCTGTAGTTCCTGTTGGAGTTTGATGGCATCCGCCAGGCTGTCAGCACCGGTGACCACGTCGTCGACGTAACAGTCTTGTCGCAGCGCCCTGACTCCGCGTGGATATCGTGCCTCTTCGTCTGCAGCAAGTTGGTGAAGCGTCCTGATGGCGAGGAAGGGTGCGCACGCCAGTCCGTAGGTCACGGTCTTCAACTCGTACTCGCAGATGTTGTCTGAGCTGTTGTGGCGCCACAGGATGGTTTGCAGGCGACAATCCTCCGGATGAACAAGAATTTGTCGGTACATTTTCTCGATGTCCGTGACGAAAACGTACCGATGCCAACGCCAACGGAGTAAGACGTCAGCGAGTGCTGGCAAGAGGTTAGCTCCAGTGAGGAGGTGCGAGTTCAGCGACTCTCCGGACCGTGTGCGTTGGGAGCCGTTGAACACAACCCTGAGCTTCGTGGTCGTGCTTGACTCCTTGAGGACCCCGTGATGCGGTAAGTAGCACCTGGGACCAGAACCTGTCGTAAACGTACTAACCTTCTCCATGTGTTGCAGGTTTTCGTATTCATCCATGAAGTCTCGATAGAGATCACCGAACCGAGCATCACGGGCTCCCTTCCGCTCCATCGCTTCCAGGAGGTGCTCTGCAGGTCGACGAGTCTCGCTGAGTGATGTCGGCGGTGAGGCAAATGGCAGCCTTACCACGTATCTTCCACTGGATGTGCGTGTGACTGTGCGCACATAGAGGTCCTCGCATCTGGCTTCGTCGGCGGTGAGCACGATCCCAGCTGCTGGCTCGCGTTCCTGCTCCCAGAATCGTCGCACCAGGTCAGCAAGGTCGTTGTCGGCGGTGCACTGAAACGTGCGGCGATGTCCGTCGGTGACTGCTGAGTCGTAGCCTCCGGACAGGATCCATCCCAAGCTGGTCTGCTGGGCGATCGGCATGCGTGAGTCGCCCTTGCGAAGGCCTTCCTCAAGAATTAACGAGTAGACCTCTGCACCAAGAAGTAGCTCCGCAGGGTCGTCATCCAGGTACCGCGGGTCGGCCAACCGGAGTCCTTGGATGTGAGGCCAGCTGCAATTCTCGCGTTGAGCGGTGCCTTGTTGTAGTGAGATGCGAGGCAACACAAAGGCGACCACGCGAAGCTCGGTGTTGGTCACGTCGGATGTGATGTCCAGGGTGACCTTGCCACGAGCCGATCCAGAGCGAGTCCCTCCGATGCCAAAGATGGACAGATTCGTTGAAGCTCGAGGAAGACGAAGGCGTTGAGCCAGCGCTTCAGAGATGATGGACACCTCGGAGCACTGGTCGATCAAGACTCGAACCTCGTGTGGTGATCCGTAGCGGTCCGCGACCTTGACGCGGGCAGTTGCAAGAAGGACGGCCTTGTGACTCTCACATTGCTGTGAGGTGACCAGTGTGGTGGCAAGTGAAGTGGCCTCAGCGGACGGTGATGATGTGGATGCCCCGTGCAGCATGGTGTGGTGTCGTGCGTTGCAAGTGAGGCAATTCTTCTTCGATTGACACCGTGACAAGAAGTGATTGCCCAGGCAGTTGAAGCACAGTCGGTTGGTCTCCACGAATGTTTTCCGTTCGACCGCGGTCTTGGCCTTGAACTCCTTGCAGGTCATCAGTGTATGTTTTTCACGACACAGTGCACAATGAAGCGAATCTGTGCCTTGATGTCTGGTGACGTGCGCTTTGGCGAATCGCGATGCCTCTCCAGGTCCTTTTGTGACACTCCTCGGTCGTGCAGCGTTGAGGGTCAATACCCGTCGACTAATAAAGTCGAGAAGTGCCTCGTTCTGTGGTGGTTCGGTGGAGTCTGACGTGGCTGACTCCCATTCGAGACGAGTGCGGGCGTCGAACAATTCGATGACCAGGTGATTGAACAGGTCCATCCCGTGCGAGTTGATAGGACGTCCAATACTCTCCTGTGCATTGATGGCGGCGGTGACAGCGTTGTGGATGCGGCTCAGCTCCTCGGCGGTATCTCCCTTCATCTTTGGCACGGCGGTAAACGTGGCAAAGTTGGAGCGGATTAATTCTCTTTTGTTGTCGTAATGCTTGTTCAAGATTGCCCAAGCGCGATCGTAATTGTCACTTGTGACAGGTAGTGATCTTATCAATTTTTCAGCTTGACCTGTCAAACACGAGCGGAGGTGGTGAAGACGCTCGATGTTTGAGATGGAATTGCTGCTCACAACGGACAGGAAGAGATCACGAAATGACGGCCAATCAGCGTAGGCGCCAGAAAACGGCGGCAACTTGATGCGCGGCAGCGACGACCTTGATGCGACGTCGACGGATGGAGATACGTTTGGCTTCCGGAAATGTTCAGCGTAGCCATCCAGGATACTGCGTTGTGCCACGTAAAGATTTTCAGTATCTCCATGCAACTCCGACTTGAAGTATTCGCTGTCACTAAACTTCTCTTTCAGAGCCGCGCGAATGAGATCATGCTGGGCCTCAAATTTCGTCCACAGCTGATCTAGGATCCTGATGCGTGTGGATACGGCACTGGCGGTGATGTTGGTCGTGCCCAGCTTCTTCAAGTATTCCACGGAGCGTGAAATACGGACTTGGACCTCACGTTGGCAATCGATCAAGGTGTTCACATCCATGTCGAACTACGAGTTCACTGACCGCACCAAGAGACACGTTCACAAACTTGCGGATGCCGGCACGATGTATCCGGCTCGAAGGACCAAAAATATGTTCACGAACGCGCTGCGAGAGAAAGGATCGCACTGCACGAAAGGATGAGTCACTCTTTGTATTAAATTGACTTTAATATTATAAAACAATTAGAAAACGAACACTTTAACAAACTTTTACAATCTTAATTAATTTACAGAGAAAATCGAACTCAAATCAATGTGCGGAATAAGCGGCGGTTGTCAACGAATTTCTGCGGTTTTACAAATCTGCGGTTGCGTTATGCGGTTCACGGCGGAAAAAGCGATAAGGCCCCGATTTCGGGCGCGAGCTCTCTCTTATGGGTTTCCGAAGAAAACCCACTTTTTCGGAAAGCGCCAATTATTGCGAGCAATTTGAATTGTGCTCGAGGTGACTCGAGGGCACAGCTCATTATTGGCCGCTTTTTTAAGATGCGCAACGACCTCGCGTTTTGCCATGCGCGCGCGGCCGCTCGCTATTTCTAATTGGTGATCGAGGCCGCGTGGCAATTTTGCGCATGCTTGTACCGCGAAAAGTATCCGGTAAAACGGTTGCGAAACTGCTAATTGTTTGTGTGTAAAGAATGTTTTTTAGATGACAAGTTTAATTTATGACAGGTTTTTTACCGTGACAAACATACAAAACGACCGTGACTTTTGTTATTGACGCGGATGGAAAATTCTAGAATTTACAAAAGTTTTACTTAACATCTCAAACAAATGTTAAACTCTCATTTTACAGTTTTAACAAATTGAATAAATACATAAAAGTACACAAAGATCCTATTTTTAAGTGTTCAAATACCAATGTGATATATAAAATAGATTGTAAAGAGTGTAATGCGTCGTATATTGGTCAGACTAGTAGAAAATTATCTACTAGAATATCTGAACATTGATCTAATATACACAGGAATGTAAAAAAATCTGTAATCACTGACCATAGATTAAAATATAATCATGAATTTTGTTGGGACAATGTAAAAATATTTGATAAAGAATAACCTTATAACAAAAGATTGATTTCAGAAATGATATTTATAAAAAAACAAAATAACAGTCTCAATTTAAAAACAGACATAGATGGCTTGCCAATATATTATGACGATATTATACATAGATTACCTAAGATTTGAAAGTTAAAAAACATAAACAACTAACTATTTTCTGAGTTGTGTGGTTGTCTCTTTGAGAGATAAAAATTATTCGTTATTGTAATCTCGAGCAATCAACATCTGAAAGCCTTCACGTCAAAAATTTCATCTCACTTAATTTAACTGTAAATCTATTTTTTATTTTTATTTATCTGCATTGTTAATTTTCGTATATAATGATTTTATAGACACATTAACAATGGCTGTTATTGATATTCGCAACCGACCTCTTAACAGAACAATTAGCAAGAGATCTGTTTCGCGACGATTGCATTTAATGACGTTTTGAGGAATGGAATATATACTAAGAATGCTCTTACTTTATAAATGCGTTGATCTCGTGTGTTAGAATATAACTTGACTCCGTATATTTTTATTATAATAACATTGATGAATAATTTATTTTTTGCACTGAAAAAGGTTGAAAAAGACAACCAAAATGTACGAACAAATTTATTTCTGTCTAATATTTAATATTATATGTTATAAATCTTTTTACAAATACATTTCTAGTATAAAACTTAATTAGCTCTTATTGACTTTTTATTTATAGATTAAAAATCCTTAGTTTATGAAAGGATTTTTATAATAAACTTGGCGAAATTAATTTTGACGTAACTAGCAATTTTATTCAATACTTTAACGACATTTCGACCATTTGGTTGTGGTCCTTATCAAGTGAGAATTCCATCAGTTAAAATGAGATTACCGCAACATAAAACCGATCTTATTTAAAATTAATAGTTAAAAGAGGAACACGTCCCATCGCTATGATGTTTTGTCAATGACTGTCGTTGTCGGAAAAGAAGAGAGGGGGCGGAGAAACTGCTAGAAGAGATAGAAGCGAAGGTGAAGATAGTGAAAATAAGGAAAATAGGGGAGGACAGAGAGAAGGGGAGGGAGATAGTAGTGGTAGAATTGGAAAAGAAAGAACAAAAATGGGAGGTAATGAAAAAGAAAAAAAAGCTGAAAGGTAGAAAAAGAAAGATAGACACGGATTCAATACGGAAAGAAAGGGAGATAAGAAGGAAGTTGGGAGAAATAGCAAGAAAGAAAGAGAAAAGAGAAGAAAGGACATGGATAAGTAATGGCAAGATAAGAATAAGAGAAAAATGGTGGAGATGGGATGAGGTAAAGGAGGTTTTGAAAGATGAGAAGGGAAATGTAAGGAAAGAAGTAATGGGGAAAGAGGACAGGAGAAAAGAAGATACCCTGAGATAGAAATAGATGAGGAAAGGAAAAAAGAGAGGAGAGAGAAAGGATGGAAGGTGGTTTTCTGGAATGTAGCGGGAGTAGGGAACAAAGATAGGGATTTTTGGAAGGGATTAGAGAAATGGGATGTGATAGTGTTGGGCAGAAACATGGATGGAAAAGAAGGGATAGAAGAAGATCAGAAGATTTCTACTGAAGGGATACGCATGGGGAGTACAAGGAGCAGGCAGAAATAGCAAGAGAGAAAGAGCGATAGGAGGCATGATTATGGGGATAAGAAAAGAGATAGCGGAGAAGGGAAGGAAAATGGAAATGGATAAGGAGAGCTTTGTGGTAGGAAGAGTAAAGGTGGGGGAAGAAAGATGGAAGGTGATAGGAGTATATGTAGGAGAAGGAATAGAGAAGGCGTGTAATGAAATGGAGCAATGGACAGAACAGAAGGAGGAAGAGGTTTACACGATAATAGGAGGAGATTTTAATGCGAGGACGGGAAAGGAAGAAGGAAGATCAACAATTAAAAGGCAATAAGAGCTAATTAAATTTTATCAATTAGTTATTTATTTGTGAAAGGATATATAACATATTAAATAACAGACAAAAATAAATTCATTTGAACGTTTCAGTTGTCTTTTCCAACCTTCTTCAGCGTATACAATTACAATTAGAGATTAATAAAATTTTACAATAAATTACTTATAAATGTCATTATACTAAAAATATACAGAGTCAAGATATTTTATTTTCAATTAAGCGAAAGCACCGCATTTGTAAAGCATGAGCAATTATTTATATATAAACTATTCTTCAAAACGTCATTATATGTGATGGTCACGAAACGGATCTCTCACTAATTGTTCTGTTAGGAAGTCGGTTGCGAATCTCGATAACTGCCATTGTTAATATTCTATAAAATCATTATATACGAAAATTAACAATGCAGATAAATAAAAATAAAAAATAGATTTACAGTTAAATTAAGTGAGATGAAATTTTTGACGTGAAGGCTTTCAGATGTTGATTGCTCAAGCTTGCTATAACAAATGGTTTTAAACTCTCAAAAAGACGACCGCAAAGTGAGAAAAATAGTTCGTTGTTTATGTTTTTTAACTTTCAAATCTTAGGTAATCTATGTATAATATCGTCATAATATATTGGCAAGCCATCTATGTCTGTTTTTAAATTGAGACTGTTATTTTGTTTTTTTATAAATATTATTTCTGAAATCAATCTTTTGTTATAAGGTTATTCTTTATCAAATATTTTTACATTGTCCCAACAAAATTCATGATTATATTTTAATCTATGGTCAGTGATTACAGATTTTTTTACATTCCTATGTATATTAGATCGATGTTCAGATATTCTAGTAGATAATTTTCTACTAGTCTGACCAATATACGACGCATTACACTCTTTACAATCTATTTTATATATCACATTGGTATTTGAACACTTAAAAATAGGATCTTTGTGTACTTTTATGTATTTATTCAATTTGTTAAAACTGTAAAATGAGAGTTTAACATTCATATCTTTAATGATGTTTCTGTATTGTTCACTAAGCGTCGGTAAGAATGGGATGCAAAAATACGAGACTTTTTCAATGTGGTCATTATTTTTAGTAAGAATATTACGTTGTTCAATTAAATATTTTAGTCTATGGTTCATTGTGTCAAAGATTAGTTTCAGTGGATAATTATTTTCAAGCAATAAATTAATTACTAGCTCTAAATTTTTCTTATGAAATTCTGGATCTGACAATAAAAAGGCTCAATCAACAAGTCCCATTATTGTACCTCTTTTTTGACTCATAGGGTGTTGAGAAAGAAAATTCAGATATCTACTGGAAAACGTTTTTTTATGATACCAATCGTATATAATGTAATTTTTAATATCAATGTTAAGTTAAGAAAATTAATTTTATTATTATCTTGAATCTCAACAGTAAACTGGATTCTTTCATAAAAGGAATTAAATACATTTGTTGCAAACGCGCGGCTTGAACCGTGGTCCGACACAAAGCTGCGACGAACGAGCATGCTCGGCCTTTTTAGGGCCGCGTCTCGCGCGCCGCCTCTCAAATCCTTCACCCGTTTTTTTTTTATTGGAAAGAAATCATAGGAATCTCATGAGAGATGTGATGGATGGACAATAGGATAATTGTTGAGTGGACTGTATCTTAATAGGGTGATCGCGCACCCATGTGTGCGCTGAGATTGATGATTTACACAGGAAGCCGAATTGAAAGGAAGTCTTGAAGTTGATGAACAAAAACAGATCAATTTATTATTTCACACGTCAGAAAGTCACCTGGACTTGACACAAACAAATCAAAGAAAAAAGAACAAACTCGATATGAGACTCGAAAGCGTTTGCTGTACGCGTTTCGAAGCTCGCGATCACAAAAAAAACTGTTTGTTCGATATCGACACCAATGTCTTTTGTCGCAAGAAAAAACAATGTCTTATTTGAAAGTCACGATCGCGAATCGTACAACAACAAATTTGTCCTCTTGTGGACAACCGTTATAATTTATCGAACACGCGCACATATGATTTGACGCGGCTCAATAATTGTCTTCAATTATGTGACGTTCAATCCTCCAGCAGGATCCGAATATTCGTAATGTTCGATCACGTGCATTTATATGCAATTAACTATCACACAGAATCCTCCAGAAGGATTCGAATATTCTCAGGAGTCGATCACGTGTACGCAGTGTGCACAATACGACGGCGAATTCGTCGCGACGGCGTACTACGACAATTGTGAGAGAGAGCGCGGGAGAGAGAGAGAGAGAGAGAGAGAACGAGCGAGAGAGAGAATGTACGACATGCATTCACCTATACGCGAATATCGCAGTGAATCCTCCAGCAGGATCCGAATACTCGTAATGTTCGATCACGTGCACGTAGCATGCACGAGACAATGGCAAATTCGTCGCGAGAACGTGTATGTTGCGTCGCGAACGAGATCCGATTACCCGTTAACTCTTCACTCTCGATATGTCACAAAATACCGCGCAAATCTGTTCGTATTTGTCGCGATAATACATTCACGCACTTATTACACCGTAACGCGAATTCTTTTGTCTGACTTGCGACCAACGCCGGCTCTCTCTCCGCGACGACTGTCTCCGACGGAATGCTACCCTCATCGATCACGCTATCGACCGCCTGATCGCGAGGGGTACACGCGGAACGCGCTAATTGGCCGAAAATTTGCTTCCGCGGCGCTTCCCGCGGTACGTGCCGCGAGGTGCTGCCGTGTTAGGCCCGCGGCAATTGCTTTTACCTAAATTCTCGACTGATCCGTGTATTTTCGTTTAATCGAGCGCGGCGAATTTTTCTCAATCCTAAACAACATTCAAAGTGTGATCTACGGAATCCGACGGAGCAGCCATTATTATATCATCAACGTATCAAAAATATATAGGTGGATTAAACTTTAGTAGTTGTAGAGCTTTATTTTCCAAGTCCTGTAGTACTATATCCGCTATGATAGGAGATAAAGGAGAACCCATTGGTGTGCCGAAGGACTGTCGATAAAAAACATTGTTGAATGTAAAAAACGTAGAATTTAATACGAGGCTTACTCCAATTAAAAATTTAGATTTAGGAAGATTACACTTATTCTCAATATATTGCCATCTACTGGAAACACTCTCGAGAGCCAAATCGATAGGTATGTTAGTAAAAAGTGAGATAACGTCAAGAGATAAAAATTTGTAGTCATCTTGGATGTAAACATCAGAAATTTTGTTAACCATATTGAAACTATTTTCTATGTGGCTATTACAGACCGGGAAACAATTATTCATAATTTGGTGTAAATGTAATGCTAATTGATATAAAGGAGTATTTATAGAGAATACAATTAGTCTATACGGACAATTTTCTTTGTGGATTTTTGGTAAACCGTAAGCTCTCGGTAATGTTCTCTCACTGAAAGGCAAAGATCGATATGTCTGCACCAAAATGTAATTGTTATTTTTCCATCTCATAAGTAAGTTATGTAGATTCGAAATTAATTTTTTAATCGGATCCTTATTTAAAACTAAATAAGTTTTCATCATCACTCAAAATGTCTTCAACTCTCTCAATGTATTTATCTCTATCTAATGCCACAGTTATGTTACCCTTATCTGCTCTTGTTAGTATTAAATTATCATTTTCTTTAAAGAAATTATTAGTAATAGTGTTTAAATATGTTAATTTTCTGTTAGTTTCATTATTAGGGTACGAATATGTACTAATAGATTTAATGATATTATTAGACCTTTTAATGATAGTCTTGCGATCAACAAATGAGAGTTTTTTTAAATTATTCTCAATATTTTTGATAAAATCAACCGTCAGATCAATATTATTAGTGTTAGGTAGACTAAAGTTCTCTCCTAATTGTAAGAGATATCTGATCTCATCAGGTATGTGGATAGAAGATAAATTTTTAAACCATTTTTCATTTTTAGTCAAGAAGTTAGGTTTAATATTACAAAAAAAATAGGTTTAATTTTAATGTCAATATTTTTAATCATTTTAATGTTATTAGGTATATTTGTTTCTCAGTTTTCAACGAATTGTTTATTTTTCGAGAAAAAATAATGATATGGCTCTATTTCGTTTTTTGTAGATAACGACCGATGGTAAAAATAATGGACCGGTTTAATGTTTTGGTCATTTAAAAGTTTCCGTAAAAGATATCTGAACTTCCCCTCGAGTCTGTCTCGCTCTTTCATATACAATAAAAGGTGAAGGAGGAAGAGTTAGGGGAGAAGAGAATGCAGGAGAGGAGGGGATAAGGGAAAATAAAAGGAAGTCAAAGGATAGCGTAATCAATGTAAAAGAAAGAAAATTGCTGGAATTTATGGGAGAAAGAGAATGGAGCATATTGAATGGAAACACAAAAGGAGATAAAGAGGGGGAATAGACATTTACAGGAGGAAGAGGGAACACGGTAATAGATTACGTACTAGGAAATGAAGATAGCGGAGAGAAAATGAGAAGGTTAAGGGTAAAGGATAAAGTAAATTTGAATCATCATCCAGGTGAAGATAGAAAGAAATCAGAGAAGGGAGAGAAGAAAAAATCAAGGAGGGATAAGAAGAGGAGCATGGAATGAGAAAGATCGTATGAGGTTTGAGGAAAAAGTAGGAGAATTAGAAGTAAAAAAGGAGCAGATAGATGGAGAATAGATGAGAATAGAGGAAAAGTTAAAGGAAGCAATGAGAGTAACAGAGGAGGAAGGGAGGAAAGTGAAGAAGGAGAATAAGTGGATGGTGGGATGAGGAGTGTAGAGAAGAGAAAAGGAAGGTAAGGAAGGAGCTGAGGAAATGGAGGAGAGAAGGAGGAGAGGAGGAAAAATATAGGAGGAGAAAAGGAGATTACAAGAGATTATGTGAGAGGAAGAAGAAGGAAGAAAACGAGAAATGGGAAAGGCAGGCAGCGGAGGTGAAAAAAAAAATCAAAAGTGTGGGAAATAGTAAACAGGGAGAGAAGGAGATAGAAGAAAATAAATGAAGAAATTGAGATGAGAGAGTGAAGAAAATACTTTATGAAGCTGCTAGGAGGAGTGGAGGAGAGAAGAGTAAGAAAGAAGAGAAGGGACAGGAGAGATAAAGAAGAGGAGGAGGAGGAAGAGGAAATAAGTAAAGAAGAATTGTTAGAGGCAATAAAGAAACTGAAAGAAGGAAAAGCGACAGGAATATATGAGATCGCAGCGTTCAATTCAGTGGACAGGGAAAAAGTAATGGAGGCAATGGAAGAGAGAGGAATAAGGAAGGGATTGAGAAAAATGGTAGAAGAGGTGATGAAGGAGACAATTTGTAGGATAAAGGTAAGGGGGGAAATAGGGGAGAAATTTTTGATAGAGAAAAGAGTAAAAGGCAGAGGTGCCCATTGAATCCATTGCTATTTAACATTCTGATAGCAGACTTAGAGGAAAAAATGGGGAAGGTAAAAAGAGGAGGAGTGAGGTTAGGTGAGAAAAGGATATATACATTAGCGTACGCGGATGATATGGTGTTGCTGGTAGAGGAGGAGGAAGAATTGAGGAGCATGATCGAAAGACTAGAAGAGTACTTAGATCATAAGAGGTTGGAATTGAACGAAAAAAAGACGAAAGTAATGAGGTTTAGAAGAAAAGGTGGAAGGTGGAAGAAAAGGGAATGGAGATAGAAAAGAAAGAAAATGAAGAAAATAAAGGAATTTACATATCTGGGATACAGGCTACAGAAGAATGGAGGACAAGAAAGACAGGTGAGGGAAAGGATGAGGAGAGCAGCAACTATTATGGGACAAGGATGGGGAATAGGGAAAAGAAGGTTTGGAAAAGATTGGGGGAGAAGGTTATGGCTGTTTGACAAGTTGGTGTGGATGAGCTACGGGGTGAAAATATGGGGGTAGAAGGAGAGAGAGAGAATGGAAAGAATAGAGGAAAGGTATTTGAAGTGGATACTAGGGGTAGAAAGGAGGACACCAGGATACATAGTGAGAAAGGAGCTAAGTAGAGAGAAATTGAAGATAAGAGCTGAGAAAAAAGCGTGGAACTTCGAGAAAAGAATGGAGGAAGAAAAAAGAAGCGAATTAGCGAGAAAATGCTGGGAAAAAAGTGAGAAAAAGGGCAAAGGAAGGAAAGGTGGGATCAGAATGGGAAAGGGAAAGAGAAGAATACTGTAGAAAAAGAGAAAGGAGGATAAAAGAAGTAGAAAAGAGGAGAGGAGAGGAAGAGGGATGGTTTGGGGAATTGTTAAGAACGTATTGGAAAGATCAGAGAAAGGAGAGAGAGGAAAAATAAAAAAGTCAGAATATAATAGATGGTACAAGGAGATTAGAGGGGAAGGAGTGCCAGATTATTTAAGAAAGGGTTGGGGGAGAGTAGATGGAGGAGAGTAGTAAGGTTTAGACTGGGAAACGAGATGTTAGAAAGTAGATACTGGGAAGAGGAGGAAAAGAGAAAATGCAGGTTATGTGGTGGAGAGGAAGAATCATGGGAACATATATGGAAAAGATGTAGGGTAGGTAGTGAAAGGGAGAGGAGTTGGCAAGAGATAGTTAAGAAGATTCTAGGAGAAGGAGGGGAGGGAGAACTATGGATGAGGGAGATAGAGGAAGAGAGAGAGAAGGAAGAGAAGAGAGGAAAAGAGAAAAGAGATAAAAAAGTGAGAAAGATTGGAGGGAAGGATGAATGTGACGAGGGAAGGAAAAGAAAAGCAAAAAGATCTAAAAAGCAAGAGGAAACGGAAGGCGGCGTAGATGTGTGTGTGTGTGTGTGTGTACTAAGAGGTTGAGCGGAAGCTAAGAGGAGAAGGCCGTAAGGGTGACCCAGTGTGGAGGCTCAACCCCCTCGAAATTAAGTAGATTAAGTTTAGAATAAGTTAGGCTAAGATAGATTAAGTTTATGTTTTTGTAAATATTTTGTAAATAATGTTTGTGTAATTTTGCGTAAGAATGTGGATAGAAAAATATATGTAAATTGTAACCCTAAGGAGAACAAAATAAATGTTACTTATTTACTTACTTATTTACATATTTTTTGTATATTTAACTAGATATATTTGAAAGAATTATATTTTATTCTTTATGTATATAGCAATGGTAATATGTTTTACATCTAAAATTCTTTTTTGCGTTATTATAATTTCAAAGCTCAGAATTTGTTCAAATAATTTTATATTCTACAATAATTAAAATTGATTAATTTTTTTAAAATTTCGTTAATAATCCTTATTTTATAAAAATTTGTTATATGTACGTAAATAATTCTTATCTTCCTTAAATAATTCAAGAAAAGCGCGTACAGATTTTTAATTGTTTTACGTGTTGTTTTGTGACATAGCTACGTTGTCATAGTGGTACAGACTATTGAATAATCACGTTAAAGAGGAAAGTAGATAAAGAAGTGTAATGGCTTGATACGGGAAAGGCGAACTTACTGACATGGTGTTCATTTACGCGCAATGTGAACGCAATAAAAGACAAACTGCAGCACTTTATGCAGCGCGTTTTCCGGAAAGGCGCCATCTACACTATAGCATTTTCAGACAATTGGAGCAACAGATGCGCAGATATGGATCACTGCATGCACCAAATCTAAGAATCAACGTGCGTCGTATAAATGACGAAACAATTAATGCAGTCAAGATGGCAGTGCTTGATAATCTGCATACAAGCACAAGAGCTAGAGAACTACAAATGAATTACACGACGGTACATCGTATTATTAAAAAAATTTGAGAATGCATCCTTACAAACGTCACACAACTCAATTGTTACGTCGTGAAGATTTCCTTCGTAGAGAGGCCTTCTGTGACTGGATATCTGAGTGGTTGAGCAAAATGTATCGAAATTATATTAGAATGAAAAGAAAGAATTTAGCTATTGTAATGTGATGTAATGTAATAATGATTGATTTGCAGGTTGATATAAATAATATCGACAATGATGCTTTTTTAAGACAAATTTTATGGACGGATGAATGCGCCTTTCATAGTGACGGTAAAGTGAATCGTCACAACGAGCATCATTATGCCGTAGAAAATCCACACTGCCGCAAAGAGGTGCATGTGTAGGGACGGTTCGCAGTTAATGTATGGATGGGCATCGTTGATGATTATGTCATCGGCCCACATTTTTGCGAGACTATTAATGCGGAAAGTTATTCCGCATTTTTAGAAGATCATCTACCCGGATTGCTAAAAGATGTTCCGCTAGACATCCGTCAACGTATAATATTTCAACAGGATGGTCACACGGCTCATACATCATATTTGGCGCAGACTCATTTGAATCGTACTATAGGCATTTGAAGTTTTTTATTTGAATGACCTCCGCATTCTCCGGATATGACTTTGATGGATTATTTTTTATGGGGTTACCTCAAAGATCAAATATATTTAACATTACTGCGTACTAGAGAAGAACTTATCGTATCCGACGAACAAGCGCTACGATAACACCTGTAACGTTATCAAAAGTACGCGAAGATTTTATGCGCCGAGTGGCTATTTGTCTGGAGAATAACGGTGGTTAGTTTAAGCATTTGCTTTAAATAAATGTATTTATAACAACGCCAAACGTGTCTTCCTTACTTATATCCGCTTTTCTCTCGCACTTTTATTGATCATGAAATACAGTTCACAAATTACATTAATAAGCAATTATTTAATACATACTATTGAATCTTGCGATCTAATTTTTAACGAAAATGATTCTAAGCCGACATATGAACGTGGAATGTCTTAAAAACTTTGCATTTTTTTCATCTTCCTCTCTACCTCCGTCATTTTTTCCATTAAATAAGTCCTTCACATTATCCTCATTACAAACATTTCTTCGATCTAAAATCAAAGATTTTATTTAACGCCTCAACGCGCTTTCCGACGTGTGCAGCCGTGTTACGCAACGCGTTATAACACACATAATAATAATATGCTAATATTTATTTTGTTACTATTTACATTAATATTAATATTAATATTTATATTTATATTAATATTTATATTAATATTTATATTAATATTTACATTAATACTTATATTTATATTAATATTATTATTTATATTATTTATATTTATAACAATACAGCCCGCGCCGATGATACGAAAACACCCGATAAATAGCGCGGGGAAGGACGGTCGAATAATATTTTCCCCTACAATCCGTACTAATTAAAAAGATACCGAACGATCACGGCGACAGACGGAAAATCTTGAGCGTACACGAACGGCCATATAAAAAGACCGGGAGAAATCGAAACGAGACATTCCGCTCCGTACCGTCTTAGGACGTCTACCGCTCCGGAAAACGCCAAGACAAGCTAAAAAGAAAAGATCGAGGGTGCTCTGTCTCGTGTGGGTGCGTTCCCACTAACTAAGCTGCTTTGAGCGTTTCCTTTCCGAACCCGCTCCTTGCATTATCCTCCTACACGATCGGCCAAGAAAACCAGAGGTTGGGCGTTCTCCGCCTCTGTCGGGAGCTCCCGCGGCCGATCGCCTATTCCGAACCGAAAATCATAACAGAATCCCCGCGACGCGGATACTCCAAAATAAACCTCAATTTCACCGAAGGAAAACCCGAGCGTCAACTCTCTCATCCGGCCGTGCGCGCGAGAGAGAGAGAGCGGATACGCGACAATAACAACACGGGACCACACCGCGCCCCGGACCGTGTCGCGCCAACAACCGAATATAAACACGACCGTGCCTTTAAAGTCCCAAATCACGATCGCGACGCAAAATAAAAGATATTATTTCTACCGTGCATTACGTACCACGAAAATTATAATCGGCGCATCTGTTGCAGCGCCGATACACGACTTCGACGCCGACACACACCGCCAACCGGATCCGCGCCGATCAATCACACACGCATTCATTTTCGCACACAAATACACACATTACATCTTTGTAAAATCCACGCCGTCACACACACAGCGATATACCTACATTACACGAACACACACACACACACACACACACACACACCCACGCTTACACAAACACATACATACACACATTTGTAAATAGCACACACAATAAACATTTTGTTAAATCTATACTCCGTGTCGCACGCTTCTTTAGTTTAACCCTTTCTCGAACCTTGTGATCCCGATTGAGCGATCCGGCCGCACCGAGAAAGCGGTCCGTTATATATTTATATTTATAATTATATTTACGTTATTTGTATGTGACATTTTTTCCTTCAAATTGTGAGCAAAATTGATTCTAACACTTTCAAGTTCCCGTTATTCCCTCACCGTTACTATATACACAAAAAGAATTTAGCCAGGTGCGTTGAGAGTTCACATATTATGAGATAACTTACGACTCGTAGGCTTCGCGCCATATACAGCATACCCGCTTGTTATGTTTCATCCGCGCACGCATTGATCAATAATATCTTACATGTACTTCTCGACCGATCGGACCCCGACGGGATAGGCAACCCGTCATACTGCCGTGTATTCAAGTGCAACACCCTGTACATATATACAGATGTACATTTCAATATCAAAATAAAGAATGAATGAATGTATAATTTAATATTGGAAAGAATAAATGTATATGGATATGTATACAATATATATGTGTGTGTGTGTGCCCAGATAGCACAAGACGTCCTATGGACGTTCATTTTATATCCATTTTACGTATGTACGTCCATGGACATGAAATGAACGTCCATTGTACATCCGATTTCGGACATCCATCAGTGACTAATATTTGGACGTCCACAGGATGTCCATCAAATTCTCTTACAGCACGAAATATTGCTAAAATATTGCATAAATATTGTATTTCATTGTATCATAATAAATATTGAAGCAACATTGTGCAAATATTATAAATTTAATATTTTATTGGAGACATTGCAAAATATACTATGCAATATTATCTTGTAATAGTTCCTTCATTTGCCGCTATGCGACGCAAGATTCGCTGTTCATCTCGCTATTAAATTTAGTTAAGAGAATTATAAAGCGCATGCAAAAAGTGGCTATTACAGTTAAATATGTTATAATTATTTTGATCAGTTTAACCTTTCTGATACTATCCCAACACAAAAAATTTAGATATTGAATTAATTAAAAAAATTGAACAAATAAAAATTCGGATAAATAAAATGCGAAAATAAGAAATATTCTGCAATATTTTATGATTAGTATAAAAAATGAATTAATTTTGCATGCCAAATTTATTATTGCTTATAAATTTCTTCTTTATGAATTTTAAATGTCATTTTCAACGATATACGCATGTATAATAAAGAACCAAAATATGTTTATTAAAGATTTAAAATTTATTCATAAAAGATCCAAAATTCGTCCATTAGATCCATAATTAGTTTATATGAGATCCAAAATTCGTCCGTTAGATACATAATTTATCCATTTAAAATCCATAAATGACCAATAATGGACGACTTATGGACGTCCAGACCAGTTGCAAACAATGGACGTCCTTTGTACGTCCGCTGCAGGTAATCTGGACATCCGATGGATGTACACAATGTCCGACCGGACATCCGTTGTACGTACATAGGATGTACTTGTGCTTATTGGGTGTGTGTGTGCTTGTGTAAGGTGTCTCAATATAGGTTAGGTAATCAACGCTAAAAAATTTCACTTTAGAAATGATTTATATGCATGTGTGTGTATGTTTGTGTGTGTGCATGTGTGCATGTGCGTAATAGTAATGTTAATATTAAAATTATGCGACAAATGACCCCTCTTTGAGCTAAAAATTATATATAATTAAATATTGATTTAGTAATTGTTGATATATACAGAATGTTCTTTTATTCTTTTATTTTTTTATAATGCAATTATGAAAGCAAGTGATAAGAGGCATTAGATATAAAAGTTGCAGTTTTAAGAAGAATTACAAACTTCTACATACATACATATAATATCCTAGCAAACACAGTATATAAATGTTATATACTTAAGCATGTTACATGTAACGTATATGTTAGTTGTAATTTCCCACTCAGATGTAACATTTTTAATATTACATATATTACATTGCAGTTATATTGTCATTATATCCCAAGATAGCACTGACTTATCAATACATCAATGTGCTATTTGGTATATAATTACAATATAACTACAATGTAATATATGTTATATTAAAATGTTACATTTATGAGTGGGAAATTACAACTAACATGGATGTTACATGTAACGTACACGTTATATTACCTGTTACATTCCGTTTTATTATAGCAATGTAACAATTATATATCGGTGTTTGCTGGGTTATATAATAAAAAAAATTAAATATATGAAAAATTAAAATATATAAACCACTTAATAAAATATATAATATTCATACTATCACAGTAATAATCAAAGTAATTATATTATTTTGTACTTTTTAAAAATACTGTGGTTATATTATTAATTATATTTTAATGATTTTTTTTAATACTTGTATTATATATAACTCTTGCAAAATGTTATTGCGCTCCTCTCGTAATTTATTGGCTTGAATAGCCTGCTCATACGTTTTTCCTACAAAGACTTCATATAACTTTCTCATGTTTTGTTGCTCTTTGTATGCGCGAACGCGTGAAGGAGAGCGCGTATTTGAAGGCCGAAAAGAATTGATCACTTTTTAAAAAATAACACAGAGTTTACTTTAACACAGTTCAGACGATACAGTAATTTTACAAAAGTTCCAGTAGATAAGCCGAGATCGATTTCCAAGTGCGTGTGCGGTTAATAATTGCGATAATTTCTAAGCGGTTTAACAGCGGTTGTACGTACTAAGACTCGAGAGACTAGCCCCGCAATTTTGGTGGGCGCTTCTTTTATCGGTGCGGTACTGAAGCCCCACTAATTTTTACTTCACCAATTAATTTCGTTTGTTTAAAAATGTTCGAAGGTGACGCGAGGGCGCCTGTCTTTATTGGCCGCCCCATAATTTACGCGAAACAAGCACGCACCTGACATGCGCGAGACACTCGATAGCGGGATTGATTGGCTTTCGGAAGCCACGTGATCGAACGGCGCATGTCTATTACATCGATAATCAATGCGGTACTCGTTGCTTTCAGTTGAGCAATGTTGTTATTATTGACAGCTTGTTAGGATAATCCTGATTTATCGCCTACTTCTTTGTATCGGGAGAGCCCTTTTTCCGCGGTTTTTTCGCATATTCATGTAAGAAAATATCGATTTTTAGACTGAAATTATAGACTTAAATAATTATATTAATTTTCTTCTCAATTTCGAACACTCTTCTAATATTTGTCGTTGTACTGTACTGCGATTTTCATTTTTTTTACGTATCTTATTGGATATTTTTTGTACATTTTCTTTCAACGTGTCCAACATACGTGTCGTTGTGCCTTTCTTTTTGTAGCTTTTGCTTTTGGGTATCTGCATGTTAAAATATAGCATAATATAAAATAATCAAAAATTGTTTTGTATAATTTTATGCTAACCTCTTTCCCAGCAAACACCGATATATAATTGTTACATTGCTATAATAAAACGGAATATAACAAGTAATATAACGTGTACGTTACATGTAACATCCATGTTAGTTGTAATTTCCCACTCATAGATATAACATTTTAATATAACATATATTACATTGTAGTTACTCGTATATTGTAATTATATACCAAATAGCACCTTGATGTATAGATAAGTCAGTGCTATCTTGGGATATAATGACAATATAACTACAATGTAATATATGTAATATTAAAAATGTTACATCTATGAGTGAGAAATTACAACTAACATATACGTTACATGTAACATGCTTGAGTATATAACATTTATATACTGTGTTTGCTGGAAATAATAATAAATATATAATAACAGTTTTTTTTATTATAATAAGTTATAATTTGTTCAATTATATTCTGTTAAATATGAGAATAAATAAATTTTAAGTGACATATTTGGCATTTTATGATACATACGCATTACGCTATATAAAATATTTTTAATGTTTATAGAAAATAATGCAACACTATACATATCAAAAACTATATTTTCGTTTACAAATAAAACCATTTAAACATTTATAAAAATATTATTGTTTTAAATTTAAAGATATAAGACAGGCAGAATATTATTTTTTTATATTAAAAGATTATTTGATTACATATATGTCATTTCGTTTGTCTATACCTGTGTCATATTCTATTACTAATTCGTTATCACACACACATATATATGTATATATATATTGATTTTGTATCTGCACATCTGATTGCTCGTCATCTATAGGTGCTTCGAACAATTCTAAATCCTCTATGTTAGCTAAATTATGTAACACGCAACAAGCATGTATAACACGCACCATACGTGGAATATCTCTTAACTTAAAATGATAAAGTTGGCGAAATCTCTGCTTTAAAGTGCCAAATGCATTTTCAATGACAACTCTGCACGAATTTAATTTTTTATTAAAATTACTTTGTTTTTGTGTCAAATATTCATTGTCCTTATATAGAACATATATTTGGGGTAGACAAGGATACGCGCTATTTCCTAATAAGATGTATCTATTTGGAATAATATTAATAACATTAAAATATCGATTATTTCTTAACTTTGTAACTTCTTATTTATTTTTCACTTTCAACAAATCTCCACATAGTTCACGTAAGTCGTTATATATTGATGAATTTTTAAATACTCGGACATCATAAACAGAACCTGGGTATCCAATAAAGACAAAAAATTTTAAATTGTGATTGTGCGCGACGGAAAGCAGGATAGAAAGGTCGGAAGCGAGACGACAGAAAGGCACTGCACTCAACACACGCGTATCGTTAACAAAAATATATTTAAACTATCAATAACAAAAAATACAATTATTTCAAGCCGCACAAAATTTGCCAAGAGATAGCCGAGTCAAACGTATTAGAAAGTACAATAACCGAGAGAAAAGCCGTGTCGAAAATAAAGTACTGAGTGTCCGCAAGCAACGGTAATTAAGAGCAAAAAAGACAAGCGATCCTTTTCTGATAATAGTAGAAGCACACTCTAGACGCGACAAACAATCGGAAAAGAGCGCCGCGGTCACGAGAGAGGAGGTTTATATAGGCCCGTATTTCTAGAATATTCGCGAACATTTTTCTTATTCTATCGTTCGGTTGAGGGCAAAAGAGCGTTTATTGTAATTATTTACTTTCAAGCAAATCGTAGTTTTGTTATTATTAGAACTAATTTTTATCTTTTCTCGCGCGACCGCGGTGTTTACAATTTAATGTGATTTGACGTAAGCGCTTCTTTTTCGCAGGCGCGGGGTTTACGTATACCTTTGCGGCCGAGCGCTATTTGAAAATAATGTGAAACGTCTGCATGTTACAATATAAGTTGATACTATTTATAATATAAATTATACACATGCTGCATGTGGAATGCGAATACTGCCTAAATTTGTATGCAATGTTTTAATGCTTTTTTTCTTCCAGCCTTTTTTAGACATTCGATTTTCGAACAGTGATTAACCGTCCCTTAGATATGAAATGAAAAAATATTGCTTGCGGTTAATATAAGAATCAGCATCTTCTATTGGTTTATCGATTCTAACACAAGATCCATCTATGGCACCTAAATAAGTACATATAAGTAAAATATTTTTAACAAAACAAATATAAATGTAGATTGCAACGTCTTTTCCTATGCCGAAACGCCAAGTTCGGACAGGGGAGCGTTCAATTTAAAGATTCTCCAAGTTTAACTAATAAAACGGTAAAAATCGGTATCAGAAGAGTTAATTCTACGCCCTTAGGGGCGTTCATTAACTCACGGTAAAGTTGGGCGCCAGGCGCGTGTGAACGCGCCACGATAATACTGTGAACGGTACTTAAAGTTACTTTTCCAAATTTCATACAGAGTCGCGGGTCTATAGGAGTGATGGGTCTATGGTTGAGAGAGAGGTATAGAGAGACATACACGTGGTGTTAGAGTTTGACAGATATATATATTTGACACTTAGGATTTACAATTTGACATCGGATACACACAATTGGACAATAAAATTATGTAACAAACAGTAAGATATAACTTGCGGTATTGAAACGAAAAATATAATATCATAAGATCTGCGAGTAACGGTATTTTCGGAATTGACTTATAAAATTAGTATTAATTATACACGGTGAAACATTCTATATGATTTCGCGACAATAATATACAAACGGAATAACAAATACAAAATCGGTAAACGTTATGATGGTCTAACTTATTTTCGCGGGCACGCGGAATAGACAGAGGTCACAATACGATATTCCGAGACACGGCACGGTATGGAAAAAAAACAAGATAACAACTAGATGACGGAGATTTCGTGATTCTCTCGCACGACTCTCTCGCCGAGTCGAGAACAATGAAATAGTTAACAAACTCGCGGAGACGGCTACACGCAAATCCCGAAAATCTAATAATCGAGCTAATAAACCGTGACTCTGAATATTTCGGTAACCCGCATTTACGATAATTATTTTCGAGACGATAGACTGTCGGCGGCACTTTTCGGAGAGGGCTCTCTTCGCGAAACGCGAAATCGGCTGGCCCCGCGATACGATACCCCGAAAAACGAAAAGAGAGAGACCGCTCTCTCACACACAAAACGATACGAAAAATGAGAGAGTACGGTACTCACGGTAATTACGGTATACGATCAATCTCTACGGTACCAACCAACACGTAACTACGACTACTCGAGAGGCGGCTTATAGTTTCTGGCGGTGAATTCGAGTCCTTGAGTCGCACTTGTGGAGTCCTGGAGGCACCCTCTCTAGTCTACGGCACACCGAACAGTGGAGAGCCGGGCCTCGCGCGTCTCGGTACCTTCTTTTTCGCGCCGATCTTTTGCGCATCCCTCGATGATAGGGTCGATGGCGGGGGCCCTAAGGTCTCCCCCCGCCTCCCCCTTTAGCTGAGGTAATTCTCACGCCGGGAGTGGAACGCTGTTCGACAGGATTTTCCTCCGGGTTTCTTCCCGCGGCATCTCTCCTTCGGGAACAAACGGGGCTGGCCGGGCCCTCCGTAGTCCCCCTTCAGGATCGGCCCTGTGGTTTACTTGGCTCCCGGAGTCCTCTCGGTATCTATAATATTCCAACGCCTAGATTCTGCGCGAGATATATCAAATTAAATTACGAATACTTGATACTTAACTGCGCGAGGTCCCGCGCTCTCTCTCTCCTATGCTCGCTCCATCCTCCTTTCGCGCTGCGGTATTCCGGCATCCTCCTTCTCTCTCTTGCTGCGGCACTCCGGCATCCTCCCTCTCTCTCTTAACATGTCTCTCTCCGGCCGCTCTCTCGAGCCGTCCTTGTCGCTCTACCTACGAATCGCGTCGCACGCGCATCGACAGGCCGATGCTGCATGCAACGGCGATTCTCGCAAAAAATACGGTAATACGAAATACGAAAAACGACGGATCGCACTCTCCCCGAAGTGAGGGGCGCTCCAGGTCTCCGCGGCCTACCCGATCGGGCTTTTTTCGCCCTTGTGACGGCGCTCCAAAAGCGTCACGTCACAAGATACAGTACCAATGATATAAGAAAATCCTTTTTCTTAAGGAAAGTAATTTGCAGTTTCTTCCTTTTCCTCTAATGTTGGATTATTATTATGTAGGCGCCAAAGACATGATAAACTCTGTAACTTGTAACTATTATACACTCAGCAAACACCGATATATAATTGTTACATTGCTGTAATAAAACGGAATATAACAGGTAATATAACGTGTACGTTACATGTAACATCCATGTTAGTTGTAATTTCCCACTCATAGATGTAACATTTTAATATAACATATATTACATTGTAGTTATATTGTAATTATATACCAAATAGCACATTGATGTATTGATAAGTCAGTGCTATCTTGGGATATAATGACAATATAACTACAATGTAATATATGTAATATTAAAAATGTTACATCTATGAGTGGGAAATTACAACTAACATATACGCTACATGTAACATGCTTAAGTATATAACATTTATATACTGTGTTTGCTGGGCATATATGATACAACGTACTAATGGCAATTCCAAATCGATCGGCTATATCCCGATAACTTCCAGCTTCATGTCCAATAAACCATAAAAAACATAATATGTTTTTCTGCTGTTACATTTTTAAATGTTTCGCACGATCTGAAAAAATAATATAAAATAAGCTATTTATTAAAATTTATTAAACAGTAAATCTTTTTAAGACTTAGTAATCGTCTTTCCAATTAACTTTCTATTAGCTTAATTATTATTTTTAACTTTTTCTTACTTTACAATTAAAAATACATACTTACCTTGTATAGATGTAAATATATCCGATACTTCAAATCGATGTATTAATTCATAAGCTATTGCTCTTGACAATCTAAAGTGCATTATAAAATCTGCATTATTATATCTGTAGACAATATTTTCAATATAATTTTGCACTTTAATGTGTTCTATTCGTCTTAGAGATTCAAATAGGGGATATAACATTTGTATTTCTTTATATTGTAAAAGGTTAATCTGGTTAATTATGACAGATTAGGTTTTATATATATCAATTTAAATATAAATATTAAGTTTATACAATATAAAAATATTTTGTACCATTATTATTTTCAATTAAGAATGTTCCTAATGGTGAAATTGCATTAATACTTTTCTCTTCATCAGACAAATCTAACATTTCCATGTAAATAATGTGAAACGCCATTTTCTATTTGCATTACAACGTTTTTTTATTCCTTGCTTGCACGCTTACACACGTCAGTTCTGGCTTGTACTAATTCAGTTCAGTTCAGTTTTAGTGTAATCCCAGCGCAGGAACAAAAAATAAATCTAATGATGCCTGCTAGTGTAACTTCTGTCATGAACTTTACAGTTAAGTCATCTTTATAGTGTGAGTATAGTTTTATGCGACACTTCAAACATTTAGGTCTCTGAATTTTTATTTCAGTACAGTCTAATACAGATGTTATTGCTTTAAAATTTTAGAAACATTTTGGCATATCCGTTCAATCTCTTCTTTTGTTACTTTTGTAACAACAGATTGTAAACGGAAACCAGTTGTTTTACTGTATCATAAAAAACATTGCGAATAGTAACTTCAAAAACTTGATTGAATAAAATAGCTAATGCACTAAAAGCAATGTCTAACTTTAACTTTGTAAAAAAAAAGTAAGACTATTCTCTCGACCGTACTGGCAAATATTATTTATTAAATCACAACCGCAAATTTAAAAGTTAAAATTATTGACGACAATAATACTTTGATTTCTTTAGATGTGACCGCTCTATACACTAATATTCCAAAAGAATTGGTTTTACGCGCTATTGAAAAACGATGGAGTGACATTTTTCAAAATACAAATTTCAGTCTTGCTCAGTTCTTATATGCCGTCGAATTTATTCTAGATTCTATTAGTTTTAGCTTTAATGAACAATATTACAAACAAATCTTTGGTAGTCCCATGGAATCTCCTCTCTCACCCATCTTGACAGACATGGTGATGGATGATCTCAAAACACATTGTTTAAGTCAACTTAGTTTCAATGTTCCGACTTATTATAGATATGTTGACGATATTTTTGCTATTATTCCAAAGACCAAAATTCACGAAATAATTAATACCTTTAATAATTATCACCACCGTTTAACCTTTACAAATGAGACGGAATCAGACGGATGTATTAATTTTTTGAATACAACGATCTCTCGGTCAAATGGAAACCTTGTAACAAATTAGTACAGGAAGAACACGTGTTTGAACAGATATATGAGTTTCTTTTCCAATCACCCTTTTAAATATAAAATGAACACAATTTTTAATTTTAACGTATAAGACGGGCAACAAGAGCCAAATCGCGGATGACAATGCGTTATCCTAACGAAACTAAATAATTTTCCGTTAGAATTAAATACCGGTGCACAAGGCACCAAATTTTACTTGGACACGGCCAAGATTTTAAATATGAAATAATCTCATATTTGAGATTTTAATTTCAATACCCCCTTTAACCCCCCTACGGAAAATAAATAAAATGAATGCAAGAGAAAAATATAGATCCGAAAATCGCTGAATCGGGAATCGAACCCGAGACCTTTCGCTTGCCGGGCGACTGCTCTTCCAGCTGAGCTATTCAGATCCTTTCGATTCTATACTTTTCTCTGTTATATATATTAATGTTGGTAAACAAACGCATTTTTTTAAACCAGCGTGTATCAATATAAGAGTTTTAACAAGGCTCTGTAATATAAATATAAATTTAACGTATAAGACGGGCAACAAGAGCCAAATCGCGGATGAGAATGCGTTATCCTAACGAAACTAAATGATTTTCCGTTAGAATTAAATACCGGTGCACAAGGCACCAAATTTTACTTGGACACGGCCAAGATTTTAAATATGAAATAATCTCATATTTAAGATTTTAATTTCAATACCTATTGCTAATAAGCAGAGAGCAAAAAGAGAATGGTAAATATTAAATATTCAATAAATTGCAAATTTAAATATACATATATTATTTATTTATTTATGAAGTTCTTTTATTTTAATTATAGGTGCAAAGACAGCTGAAGAAAAAATTGAAAAAGAAGAAAAAATGAACACAATATAAAAATGAATACAAATAATGTAAGTAATGTACCTGTTCCAAGTGCTATGAAAATGGAAAACCAAAATGACAAATCCGTAGCAATTGATCATGATTTGGATTGTGAATTTAATTCACAAAATATAGAATGCGAACCTGAAACATCAATTGTTGATAATGATATTAGACAAAATAATATAGCAAATAATTCTAATATAAAAGAAAAAATAAAAGTAAAAAAAAGTTGTTTCCAGATAAAAGTATTTAAATTACAAGTGGTAATTTTAAAATTTAAAAATTTAAAAAAAGGTAAATATTGTAGGCCAACTAAACGAGCAATTAAATAAGATCTAAAGATTTATTAATAATTAAATAGTTAAATTCTCATTCCGTTAAAGAAACAATATACAGCGTAAACGTTTCGACTGCACTACAGTCTTTTTCAATACATAAAAATCAAATATTAAAATACAAAGTTAAATATTAAAATACAAAGTTGGTTAAACATTAAAATACAAAGTTAACGATTCTTCGCTGATGACTAATAGATGAGTAAGACGATTGGTCTGAGATTCCAAGTTTTGCGACATTTAATTATGCAGTGAATATTTTACACGAATTAAATTAATATCAGAGAAAATTAAAAAAATCTTTCAACTTACATTATCGTTTTAACAAGTTCTTCTTCTCGACATTTCAACTGTGTGTTGCGAAGTCTAAATAATAAATGTCAAGTTAGAGAGCGTGATGTATCTATTTATTACCAATGTTTTTTCTAAACTATGATTCAACTAATTTTTTAAGTATGTCAAAATAACTACTGTCTAGCAATTCGGTATCTCTGTTTAAATTAATACCATTTTTCTGTTCTTTAACTATTTAATTATTAATAAATCTTTAGATCTTATTTAATTGCTCGTTTAGTTGGCCTACAATATTTACCTTTTTTAAAATTTTGTTAATTTATACGAGCCTTTCATTAATTAATTTTAATAAATGCTGGCCTTATAATGCGTAGGATTAATTATCTGTTCAAATACCACCGGTTTAATTTTAATTTTTATTTATCATTGCTTTGGTTTAGAAACGTTAAAACACTTAAAATCTTGGCTAAATTTTAATTATGCGATAATTAGAGCAATGTCGAAGTTGAAGTTTTTAAAGGAATGTAAGAGATATTGTCTGTTTCCCAATCATTTGCGTAATTTTTGTAACAATAAATTTGTTTCCTACCACTATAAATCAAAAAATAGGATGCGTGGTTTGTTGCATAATATCAGAACTGAAATTCTTAACATGGAGATATTTGATTTATATAGAACATTAAACTCACTCAATAAAAAACGGTCAAGGCAATTCTAAATTCTCCAAAATCATTTACCATCTTATATCTGGCAGAAGATTTTTAATTATCACTGCAATTCTTTTTCTTTGTTCAACCAAAAGTTATATCTCATACATAAGAAAAAATTTCTATGGCTACGTAAATCACATAAAACAGAGTACATTAATAATATTGATCCTATTGAATTAAAAACAACAGGATTATCGACAAATATTGTTGATAATACTGTTTCTGCTAACAGTTTTCGTGATGCTACACATAATTCTTTACAACAAACTAACCAGAAATGGTTTGTTAATTTAACTGATGAGGATATTCCTCCTAATGTAACTAATCTATTGCAATTGGGAGGTGATTTCAGTCTTCCAGTTAACATAAATAAAAAAGTAGCCATACACGAATTCATTAAAGATATAGTGAGTAATTCTAACGGGATCGGAAATCTTACTTCGATTTGCAATGCTGCCATTCCACAATTTTCTTTATTTTTAAAAAATAATGACAAAAAAACGTACGCACAAGAAAAATTACTTCTCATGCATAAAGACACAATTAAATTCTGCAATCAAAACCCTAACATTTTATTTACTAGAGCAGACAAAGGCAGTATTACAGTCGCATTAGATAAAGAATTTTATATAAAAAAAGTTGGAAATCTTTTAAAAGACGATTCTACGTATACCATAGTCAAAAATAATCCATCAACAAAAATAGAAAAAGAACTTAATAATTTAAAAAAAAAATGGTTGAAAAAAGATATCATCAACAAGAAGGAATATTATTATTTATTTTCTAGTGATTCCCTTCTCCCCAAAGCCTATGGGCTTCCCAAGGTCCATAAGGAAAATATTTCTTTTAGATTAATAGTTTCCTTTATAAATACTTCTTTATATAATATTGCTTTCTTTTTTCATAAAATTTTAAAAGATAGCCTTCCTAGAACTGACAGTTTTGTGAATAACAGTTTTGATTTATGCAACATTCTATCAGGAAAAACACTAAAATATTCCGACACAATAATTTCACTGGATGTTGTTTCATTATTTACTAATGTTTCCATAGATCTTGCATTAAACGGTATCAATAATAGATGGCATTTTATAGAGTCATACACTAAGATTCCCAAAAATGATTTCATAAGTATGATCAAATTTATATTAATTTCTACATTTTTTACTTTCAATAACATAACTTATAAACAAATTTATGGGACTCCTATGAGCTCCCCACTTTCTCCGATCATTGCCGATATAGTCATGCAAGACTTGGAAACATTGGTAATTAGTAATTTAAATTGCAAATTGACTTTTTATTTCCGTTATGTAGATGACATTATTTTATGCACTTCCGTTGACAATATTACATATCTTTTGAACGAATTCAACAATTATAACGATAGACTAAAATTTACATTAGAAAAAGAGGATAATCGGTGTATAAGCTTTTTAGACATAATGATCAAAGTAATAGATAATACAATTTATTTAGATTGGTATCACAAAAAGACATTTTTAGGTAGATTACTCTCATTTTCTTCAAATTATCCGACTTGTCATAAAATAGAAACAATTTATAGCTTGGTAGATAGAGCTATATTGCTATCACATTCTCAATTTTACAAAAAAAATATAGAGAAAGTGTATAAAATTGTAAGGCATATTAGAGAAGTCGTTTCTCGATGTTTTCGGCAAGGTCATCACGTTTGACTTATTTTCGCGACCGCGCGTTTCAGATGGACAAACAAGCGTTTTTGTCTGAATCTCGTTCTTCAATAGGTCGATCGCAAGCGAATCACGATAAGGCACGCACGTGTCACGCGTCGATCATATGATCTATCGGCCGTTGTCGTTACCGATGTACGAATTCGGAGCAGTCTGCCCTGAGAGTCCGTCTTGAAAGCTTAAAAGGAGATTAGAGTGACGGAAATCGCGTATAGTTAAGAAGCGAACGCGTTATTGGACGACTGTTTCTGTTCAGTTTTGTAAAATAAATCATTTCAAAATTCATCTTACGAAACCGTTCACTCTCTCCTCGCAGAATCCTACTGCAGATTTACGTTTTTGGCGCAAAATAAATATTTTCCTTCTGTGCACGAAAATAATTTCGAAGGTTCACGCACAGAAAGATATTAATATTTTGCTAACCAACGGTTATCCTCTTGACTTAATTTTCATAAAAATAAAACGCAGATTAAAACATCTTTCAACGAAGAAATTTAACAAATCTAACAACAACAATATAATAGATACTAATAACATAAATACAAACATTAAATATTTTGTCATACCATATATAGAATCAATTTCCGATAAAGTCGCTTCAGCAATAAGAAAATCTGACGTAGTGGTAGGATATCGTTGCATTAAAAAATTGAATGACTTCATAAGGGTTCAAAAGGACAGAAATGATTGTCCCACGAATTCTAATGTTATTTATAGATTGAATTACAATGATTGTGACGCCACATATGTCGGACAGACAAAAAGATAGTTAGGAACGAGACTTAAAGAACATAAAAATAATATTAAATTAGACTCGGTTGTCATGGAACACATTCTAAATGAACAGCATACATTTGACTGGGATAACACTAAGATTATGGATTATAAAAAGAATTACCACAAAAGGCTAATATCTGAAATAATCTACATTAAAAAACAGAAAAATGGAATTAATTTAAACAGAAACACCGAATTGCTAGACAGTAGTTATTTTGACATACTTAAAAAATTAGTTGAATAATAGTTTAAAATAAACATTGGTAATAAATAGATACATCACGCTCTCTAACTTGACAGTTGTTATTTAGACTTTGCAACACACATTTGAAATGTCGAGAAGAAGAACTTGTTAAAACAATAATGTAAGTTGAAAGATTTTTTAATTTTCTTTGATATTAATTTAATTCGCATAATATATCCACAGCATGATTAAATGTCGCAAAACTTGGAATCCCAGACCAATCGTCTTACTCATTAATTGGTCATCAGCAAAGAATCGTTTAACTTTGTATTTTAATGTTTAACCAACTTTGTATTTTAATATTTAACTTTGTATTTTAAGATGTAAAAATCTCTGAAGTCACCAGATAATAATTAAAAAATGATAGTAATTTTATCAACCAACTCTAGCTATTTAATGATCTTTATTTAATATTCACGACATTTCGGCCATGGGTTTCGGCCCTTATCAAGTGCTAAAACAAAACTTTCTATATAGAATATAGAATTGATAGATATTTGAGAATCGCCAGACAGAATTTAAAAAAAAGTAAGACTATTCTCTCGACCGTACTGGCAAATATTATTTATTAAAAAGTGATAAATGCAAGTTCAACTTATCGAGCAATTATTCGAGTTGTTCAATCAAATAACATTTATTTCATGTATAAATTATTAAGCTACAATCATTGAATATTAAAACTAACGCAACAATACAGTCATTCTAAAATAAACGTTTCAACCGCACGCGGTCTTCTTCAGTATATTATTAAAATATAAAATCATAAAAAATTCATATAATGTTAAAAATTAATTTTAGTTCTTCAGAGTCGAGAGTTTATAAGCAATTAACGCGTGTTTTAATCCATCATGTGTAGGAAAAATGTCGAACCAATGTTCGTCTCGATATGATCTTTAATTTTAATCAGATCTCGAAAAGTTTCGTCGTTAATAAGCGAGAAATTAAAACATTCCGTAGGCGCTGCGATTAATAAAAATTAACGATTAACGTATGTCGAAATCACAACATATATATATCCCCAACAATTAGCAATATTTTTACTTGACATCGTCTTTCTTGACAATTTTAACCACGTTTTCCTTAAAAAAGTTATTGAAGATGACACAAGACGAAACCAACAATATAAAAAAACAGCTCATTTTAAACTCTACTTGATCGGAGAGTGTGCGTGTTTATATATGATCTAATACCTATGTTTAAACCGTTAATGTCCTGTTTGTCTTATTTATTGTTCGCTAATTTATCCAAAATATCAAAATACGACTCGCTGAGTAACTCAGTATCTTTGTTTAAATTTAGCCCATTTTTTGTTCTTTAATATGTAGCATCTCGGAAATGAGTCTTTTATAATAATTATTTTTGTTGTCCAGAATCTTTACGTTATCCCAATCAAATGTATGGTGTTCATTTCTTACGTGTTCAGAAATTACCGAATATTTCGTTGAGTCCAACCTGATATTATTTTTATGTTCTTTTAGTCTCGTCTGTAATTGCCTCTTCGTTTGGCCTACGAAAGATGCATTACATTTATTGCAACTGATCTTATAAACCACATTCGAATTGCATGGATATTTAGTTTTATCTTTCTGTGCTTTAATAATATTATCAAGTTTGTTGAGACATCTATATCCTACAATACACTCTGTATTTTTTACCGAGGAAACAATCATTTTCGAGATCCTATTTATATACGGAATGATAAAGAATTTTTTATTAACTGAGTCCTTTTCTATAATTTCTGTTCTTTCTATGTTAGCTTGTCTCTTTATAATGCTTTTTTAGATATGATGTTATATGATCAGCGTGAAATCAAGAAAAGAGCGCTAAATAGTGTCTCTCTCTTTCCCGCTCTAGCTGCAAGCCGACGCGCGCTAGCGGGAAAGAGAGAGACGACTGTCACTAAGCCGCAGCGCAACGGCCAGCGAATGCGTCCGTTCGGGCCATTGTATACCGTCAGCTGTGATAAATATTTATTTAAAACACCTTTTTGTTCCTTCTAGAAAGACTCGAATAACAGAATTTGTTGTCGGATTGTTTTTCCCGCCAGATCTTTCTAGAAGGATCAGTGTCTTTATAAGGCGCAAAAGTCGAGCGCGATTCGCAGTCGCCTTTCGATAATCGACGAGATAAACGAGAATTTGTACACCCGAAAATTATTACTGACACGGCTACCCTTTTGGACATTGATTCAAATTCTGACACGATTTTCGCCGGCTAGAGGCGTCGGGGCAAAATAGTTATTAAATCCGGAATCAGAATAATTGTTATTATCGCTTGCGTTATTTGAGTTCTTTCAATAAAAGTGCAAGTTCTCTTGAAACCGACTCAATTTATTTGTTGAGCAGTCGCCCGATCTATCTTCAGCAAAACTTCTCTCTCCTCACTGCGCTTCACTCGCGTTACAAGTCCGCTCGCGAACATTTCGCTGGTTCTTCGAGCCGGATTCCGCGTCGCCGGCGCTGGTTTTTTTCAAGTGCAGTGACGTGACAGTGAGGTTTGACGAGGACTTTTCGGTCAGCAGACACTTGCAACAAAGACAATGGCTGAACCCATGGAAGATCTGGTGCTCGCGCAGCATGACTTATACCAACTTCTCGCCCGGTCGTACGAAAATATGAAAAAGTCAGGCGCAGCAAAAATGACGGTCGGAAGCTTTCCTGCTTGTCTTCAGACGCTCGAGGGTTACTGGGTCAGGTTCCTGAACCGCCACGAACAAATTGTGATAGATTATGGAGAGGAAATTCAGGCCCACGACTATATAACAGACGACTTGATGCTGAAGGCGGACCTCGCGTACCACGAGCAGAAGAGTCAATACATTAATGATCTTCACGCGCTACGAGGTCCATACCCAGACGCGCTTGCTACCGTCGGCGCGCTGGCGGCTCCAGCCGCGACGAAGCTACCTCGCATCTCTATACCGCAATTCTCCGGACGGTATGAAAATTGGCCAGCTTTTCACGATCTCTTCACTTCGCTCGTGATTAGTAATCGGGCCGCGTCGCCGGTGGAGAAATTCCACTACCTGAAGACCAACCTCAAGGAAGAGGCTGAGCAAATGACTCGCCAATTGCCAACAACCGACTCCAATTTCAATCGCACCTGGGCGGCCTTGACGGAGCATTACGAGAACCGGAGGCTTCTGGTAAGGTCATACATTGCAAGGCTCGTATCATTGCCAAAAATGAAGGGTGAGTCCGCTGCGGAGCTACGAAAAATCTATCACTGCGTTCAGACCACCGTCGGGTCTTTAGAGGGGATCGGTCGCCCCTTGACGCGTAGTGACGATCTGTGTGTTCAAATCATTACGGAACTTTTTGATCCGGTGTCGCGACGAGAATGGGAGACGCAGCTTAGTCGGACGACGGAGCCGCCGTCGCTCGAAGAGCTGCTCGTTTTCGTAAAGGAGAGGATGCGCACCCTTGAGTCGCTGGCGCCCCTGAAGAGTGAAGCTAGCCCGGCGAGAGCTAGCTCAAGTTCAAACCGGTCAAAAAACGCGTTGCAGGTGCGCAAGCAGGAAAGCCTGCGAGGCCGCTGCTTTCTGTGCAATCAAGAGCACTACTTGCGCCAGTGCGATGCGTACCTTGCCAAGAGGGCAGCCGAGCGGAAGCAGTACGCGACGTCGCTTGATTTGTGCGTGAACTGCCTCGGAAAGCATAAGCTGATTGCGTGTCCGTCTCAGAAGACATGCCTATCGTGCAACGAGCGTCACCACTCGACCTTGCACGATGCCTACGTCGCAGTCGCGGCTGTCAAGGTCAATTTTTCCAAGTCGCAGACGACGGTTCCGACGGCCGTGCTGCTGGCTACCGCTCGCGTTCACGTAACGAATCGCCACGGCGTCGATCACATCGTGCGGGCGTTGATCGGCCAGGGAGCGGAGACGTCGGCGGTGTCGGAGGCCCTCGCTCAACGGCTACGACTGCCTCGCGTATCATTGCCCATAACAATATACGGAGTCGGTGGGATCAAGGCTGGAGTAACGCGAGGCCGTATAAACCTTAGAATTTCACCTAGAGAGGGTGGCTCGCCGCTGACTGTTTCGGCGTTGGTCTTCCCCCGGCTGGCGCTGTACGACCGCAGCATCTAGGCGGATGCGAGCGCATGGGCTCACCTCGCGGGCCTGATTCTGGCCGACCCGGACTTCTTAGCAGCAAACCCGGTGGACATTCTCCTCGGAGCCGATGTCTACATCACCATCCTCAAACCGGGATTGAGGAAGGCCGTGGTCAACCTGGCGCCCAAGAGACAACTTTAGGGTGGATACTCTCCGGGCAAGTCGGCTCGGCCGAGCCTCCCGCCCGCGCGTTAACATTACAATGCAAAAAGGATGATGACCTTACCTGCCTGGTGAAGAACTTCTGGCAGCAGGAGAAACTGCCCGCCGGCCCAGCGCCTCTCACTCCCGCCGAACAGGAGTGTGAGGATCTGTACCGGACAACACACAGCCGACAAGCTGACGGCCGCTACGTCGTGCGGCTACCAGTGGTTGCTTCACTGCCCGACTTTGCTACTACGAAGCGCGCCGCCTTACGCTGTCTTGTCGGCATAGAAGGACGGTTTGCGCGTGACAATCGACTGCACCGACTCTACGTCGATTTTCTGAGAGAGTATGAAGCCTTGAACCATATGACCCGTGCTGACACCGCGAAGGGGAAACGCGTCAGCTACCTGCCTCACCACGGAGTCCTGCGCGAGGCGAGTTCGACGACTAAGCTGCGCGTAGTATTCAATGGCTCCACGACGACTATCTCCGATGACTCTCTTAACCGGAGCCTTCTGGTGAGACAGGACCTGCTGCCTCCCCTCGCCGAGTTGCTCCTTTGATGGCGATTTCACCGCTACGTCCTGGCCACGGACGTGGAAAAAATGTATCGTCAGATTCTGATCCACCTTGAGGACCGGAATCTTCAGCAAATCTTGTGGCGGTACAGTTGCCAGGACGAAGTAAGCGACTATCGGCTGAACACCGTCACTTACGGTCTAGCGTGTGCGCCGTTCCTGGCCATGCGCACTTTTTGCCAGCTTGCCGACGACAAAGCGGAGAGCTTTCCTCTGGGCTCTCGAGTTCTACGCGGGAAAGTGTACATGGACGATATATTGACTGGTGCCTCGACCTTGGAGGAAGCTTGCGAGCTACAACGGCAGCTGACCGGACTGTGCATGGCGGGCGGCTTCCCCCTGCGCAAGTGGTCGGCGAACGATCCCGGGATCTTGAAGAGCGTTCCGGCTGAGCATCTCATGCAGCGGGCTCTGCGTGATTGGCGGTCTCACGAGACGCATGGCACCATGGGACTGCGGTGGCATCCCGCCACAGACGAATTTTCTTTTTTTGTTCCAGCTACCACCCTGAAAGACGTCATAAAGAGATCGGTGCTCTTTTTCACCGCGCGCCTCTTTGACCCCCTCGGCTGGTTGGCGTCTGTGATAGTGAGGGCCAAGATCTTCTTCCAGTCAACCTGGCTGCGAGGTCTGGGATGGGACGAACAGCTGGAAGAGGCGGCCGAGCGGCAGTGGCACGTCTACGCGCAGAAGCTTCCGCTGCTCGAGAGCCTTCGAGTGCCGCGGTGGCTGGAGGTCGGCCCGCCTGACGACTACGTCGAGCTTCACGGCTTTGCCGACGCCTCGGAGCGTGCCTACGCCGCGGTGCTCTACATCCGGACCGGAGACAACGGTTTTTGGCATGCGCGACTGGTGGCTGCTAAAACCAAGGTCGCGCCAGTAAAACCAGTGACACTGCCACGGCTCGAGTTGTGTGCCGCGGCGCTCCTGGCCAGGCTCACCCTCCACGCTTGCTCTACGCTTGGCCTCTTTCGAACTATCATCCACCTATGGTCAGACTCCATCACCCTGGGATGGATCCGAGGTCATCCTAACCGGTGGAAGACTTTTGTGGCCAACCGCGTGTCCGAGATCCAGACCATGGTGCCTGACGCTCGATGGCACCATGTTTCTAGCCAGGACAACCCTGCCGACTGCGCCTCCCGCAGGCTGTCGCCTGAAAAGTTGTTGACACATCTTCTCTGGTGGCGAGGTCCTTCGTGGTTTCAGGCAGAGCCATCTTCTTGGCCTGGCGAGGACCCTGCGTCTGTCTACGACGACTGGCCGGAGAAGAGGACAGCGATCAACGCCACCAGGACTGTGCCTGTTCCGGTGGAGGAGCCTGACGAGCTCCGACGATGCTCATCACTCAACCGTTTGTTGCGATTGACTGCCTGGTGCCGATGATGGCTTCCCCGCGTACCGACCTCTGAACCTGAGCTGACGGCGGCCAAGCTGGAGGAGGCCAGGCTGACGTGGATCCTGCAAGTCTAAGCCGGAATTACAAGGCCGAGTTGACCGCCCTTCGGAGTCACCTTCCTCTTCCCTCTTCCAACCCACTGCTACGCTTGAACTCATTTGTAAATTCACAAGAACTGCTGCGAGTGGGCGGCCGTCTCAAGCACGCGCTCCTCGCGATGAGTGACATCCGGTCATTCTGCCAGGAAATTTGCACCTTGCCCGTCTGGTGGTGGAGTCCTGCCACGACGCTCGTTGCACGGCGGCGTTTAGCTGACCCTAGGAATGGTCCGGCAACTCTACTGGATCCCACGAGGCCGAGCAGTCGTGAAGCTGTGGTTGCGCCGTTGCGTTACTTGCGTGCGATGGCGAGCGGCGACTCCGCAACAGCTGATGGGGAGCCTACCAAAAGAGCGGGTGACTCCCGCTTGCCCCTTTTTGAACATTGGCGTTGATTACGCCGGCCCTGTTCAACTTCGAACTAGCCGAGGACGCGGTCAGCGGTCTTACAAGACTTTTATCGCCGTGTTTGTTTGTCTGTCCACGAGAGCCGTCCACCTCGAGGCGGTGTCGGACTACACCGCCGACGCCTTCCTGGCGGCCTTACGACGATTCGTGTCCCGTCGTGGTCTGTGTCGCACAATCCGGAGCGACTGCAGGACGAATTTCGTAGATGCCGATGCCCAACTGCGAGCCTTCTTCGCGGCCAGTAGTGCTGAGCTGCGCCGGGTCATCGGACATTTAGCCAGAGATCGGATCCAGTGGCTGTTCAACCCCTCGTCCGCACCGCATTTTGGCGGTATCTGAGAGGCCGCCGTGAAGTCCCTTAAGCATCACTTGCGGCGGGTGCTAGGGGACGCTACGCTGACCTTCGAGGAGATGGCCACTCTCCTCGCTCAGGTGGAGGCTTGCCTGAACTCCCGACCGCTTCAGGCCTTGTCCGATGACCCTGAGGACCTGTCTGCCTTGACGCCCGGACACTTCTTGGTGGGCACGCCGTTGACCGCTGTGCCCGAACTGCCGCTCCTGGACGTTCCGGACAACCGTCTGACTCGTTGGCAGCTTCTGCAGAAGATGAGGGACCACTTCTGGGATCGATGGTCTCGCGAGTATTTACACTCACTCGTCCATCGCCCAAAGTGGCTCAGGAGCATCGACGACTACAGCCTTGGACGGTTGTGCCTCATCAGGAGCGAAAACACACCGCCAACGCGTTGGCCACTCGCGCGCATTATCCAAGCTTATCTTGGCGAGGATAGACAAACCCCCCCCCCCCCGTCGACCACCACCTTGCCGTGGTGGAGGGGCTCACTCTTCGCAAGGGAATAACCTTGCGAGGGGTGCTAAGAGTGATCGGTACCTCCTGTGGAGGTACTTCTGGCTTGGTGGGGCCACAGGGTCTCGACTCACCACCCCTGGATGGTCACCAGGTTAAAAAAAACCAAAAACTAAACATGGTGGGACGCAACAAAACAAAAAAGCGTACCGGCCCAGGGGTTTCGAATGCCCCAGGGCCCGGCGGAGAGGGGGGTATCATCCCGGCCCCCACTCCGTCGTTATCGAACGACGGGTGCGGGCAAGAGGAGAGGAAACCGGTGGTTCCAATGGAGCTGGAACCACGGACTCCGGGAGGGGTAGAGAGGGCGGACCAGACTCCGAACAGCGTAGGGCCAGCGGAAATACTGCCGAACCTGGGCTGGGAGGAGTTTACTCTGTGGTGGGACGAGGCCTATGCCGAAACCCCCGCTGCGGAGATTCTTCGCTGGTCCACGAAGGAACTGGATAGAATAAGAAAGGACGCAAGGGCCTTCCTTGAATGCTACATCCAAAGCGTAAAGAAGGGGAAAACGGCGGGACTGACGATCTACGTGGATGCCTACGTGGAGTCAGTGGTGAGCCGGGCGTGTGGGTTTGGGCAGGCCATCTCAAGCCTTGCACGGATGGCGTACGTCCGGTCCGGAGGGGACGCGGCCCCCGATCGTGGAGGAGAGCTCTGCGACCGGGGGAGTCAGACTGAGGTGAGTGAGGCGCCTGTCGAGAAGACTCCTTTGCCGGGGAAGTTGGTAGCCAGGCTCGAAGACATGTCCTCGAGACTGGCGGCCAACGCGGACCGGCTCGAGTTGATCGAGAGGCGCCTCAAGGAGGGGGTTCCCGGTCGGGCGAGGGTGGCCCGGGGGGCCTTTGAAGGGGGGGAGAGCGGAGACGGTGACAAAGATGGAGATGGAGGAGGGGACGAAGACTGACGTGACCAACGTTACGGACGAGACGGGGACGGGGACGGAGAGCGTGGGGAGAGCGACCACCACCACCACCGCCGGAGCTCGCGAGGAGTAGGCGAAAGTGGTGGGGAAAGGGGTTGGAAGAAGGAAGAGGAGAGAGAGGACGGAGACCGCTGGGGGTGGCAGCGGCGGTGTGCGAACGGTCGACAGGGCGACCGTCGCAAATGTGATGGGGGCGCCGGGGTGCTACCGGTGCCTGTGTGTTGGGCACACATGGCGCCGGTGCACCTCGGCGGTGGACAGGGGTAGCCGCTGCTACCGCTGCGGCTCCCCTGGCCACAAGAAGGTGGGGTGCCTGTCCGGCCTTAGATGACCGCTTTGTGTGGACTTCCGACGGCCGGCCAGGCATCGACTCGGATGTCCGGGGTGCCTGACGGCACCTCCGGCGGAGTCAAAAGAAGGGGGCGTGCCGTCCCGCTCCCCTCCGTCGCTGGCGGTCGTGCCCACAGGTGCAGCCATTGTATACCGCCAGCCGTGATAAATATTTATTTAAAACACCTTTTTGTTCCTTCTAGAAACACCCGAATAACAGAATTTGTTGTCGGATTGTTTTTCCCACCAGATCTTTTTAGAAGAATCAGTGTTCTTATAAGGCGCAAAAGTCGAGCGCGATTCGCAGTCGCCTTTCGATAATCGACGAGATAAACGAGAATTTGTACACGCGAAAATTATTACTGACAGGGCTACCCTTTTGGACATTGATTCGAATTCTGACACGATTTTCGCCGGCTAAAGACGTCGGGGCATAATAGTTATTGAATCAGGAATCGGAATAATTGTTATTATCGCTTGCGTTATTCGAGTTCTTTCAATAAAAGTGCAAGTTCTCTTGAAACTGACTCAATTTATTTGTTGGGCAGTCGCCCGATCTATCTCCAGCAAAACTTCTCTCTCTTCACTGCGCTTCACTCGCGCTACAAGTCCGCTCGCGAACAGATGTGTTCTATCCGACGATTAATTTTGTTAAAGATCAGATCAAGAGAGTATATAACCATTGCTTATGAGTATATTAATGATTAACTCCAAATTTTTATTAAAAAATTGTGGGTGTGATAACAACAGACATTTGTCTACAAGGTTATATATTATTCCAATTTTATAGCATAATGGGTGGTTTAAATAAAATGATAAAGTCCTTCCTGAGAAAGTTTCTTTTAGATACCAATCAATGTATATTGTGTTATTAATAATTTTCAGTAATAAATCTAAGAAATTCAAGCTACGATTAACCTCTTGTTCCACCGTGAATTTAAATCTATCATGATAGTTATTAAAATTATTAACTATCTGAGTCATATTAGTCATAGAAGTGGCCAGTATTATGTCATCTACATAACGGAAATAAAACAAACATTTTAAATTTAACGTTTTAAGAATTGTATCCTCAAGATCATGCATAACCAAGTCAGCTATAATTGGTGATAACGGAAACCCCATAGAGGCCCCAAAAGTCTGTTTGTAAATTATGTCATTAAATGTAAAATAAGTAAAAGTCAATATAAATTTTATACCACATAAAAATTTGCTTTTCGGTATTCTAGTATTTATTTCAATGTGATCTTATCTATCGTTAATACCGTTAATCGCAAGATCTAGAGGTACGTTCGTAAATAAAGAAACCACATCAAAAAAAAACATCCTATCGTTCTCATCAATCTTTTTACCAGACAACATGCTGTACAACTCAAAACCATTATTGATATGACTTTTCGCTTTGGGCAGGCTAGTTTGTAAGATGTTTTGTAAAAACGAAGCCAGCGAGTATAAAGCTGTATCAACCGATGAAACTATGATTCTAACTGGATAGTTTTCCTTATGGATTCTAGGTAATCCGTACGCTTTTGGAAGAAGAGAATCACTACAACGTAATTTATAATATTCATTTTTTGAGATATAATCTTCTTTAAGCCATTTCTTCAACAAATCATTCAATTCATTCTCTATCTTTTTGCACGGATTTTTTTTAACAATAGTGTATGTGTTGACATCTTTTAATACGTTTTCCATTTTACTAATATAATAAGATCTCTCCATTGCAACCGTAGCGTTACCCTTGTCCGCGCGTGTGAATAAAATATTTGAATTATCTTTGCAAAATTTTATTGAATCTCTGTGTGAACAAAGTAGTTTTTGTTGAATTAATTCATTTTTATCATTAGTGTTGAGAAGTTGTGCAAATTTCGGAACCGCGATATTTCTAATAGTTGTGAGATTATTAATATTATTCCGTTTATGATTACTCTCTATGTCTTTGATAAATTCATGTATTGCTATTTTTTTATTAATGTTTGGGAGGCAGAAATTATCACCTATTTGCAAAAGATTAGAAACGTTAGAAAGAATATCTATATTAGACAGATTGATAAACCATTTTTTATTCGTATTTTCCAAAGGATGAATTATATCATTAAAAAATTTATTGGCTTCTATGTGTATACTAATCTTCTTAGCATCATTAGTGATTGCCCTAGGAGAATTTTTTGATATTTTTCTCGATTGTAAGGTTTTATAGTGTAAAAAACAATGTATATATATGGGTTTGATGCTGTTAAATATTCTATTCACTCGCGCGGACAAAGGTAACGCTACGGTTGCAATGGAGAGATCTTATTATATTAGTAAAATGGAAAACGTATTAAAAGATGTCAACACATACACTATTGTTAAAAAAAATCTGTGCAAAAAAAAAGAGAATGAATTGAATAATTTGTTGAAAAAATGGCTTAATGAAGATTATATCTCAACAAAATGAATATTATAAATTATGTTGTAGTGATTCTCTCCTTCCAAAAGCGTACGGCTTACCTAGAATCCATAAGGAAAACTATCCAGTTAGAATCATAGTTTCATCGGTTGATACAGCTTTATACTCGCTGGCTTTGTTTTTACAAAACATCTTACAAACTAGCCTGCCCAAAGCTAAAAGTCATATCAATAATAGTTTTGAGTTGTACAGCATGTTGTCTGGAAAAAAGATTGATGAGAACGATAGGATGTTTTTTTTCGATGTGGTTTCTTTATTTACAAACGTACCTCTAGATCTTGCGATTAACGGTATTAACGATAGATAAGATCTGTTCGAAATCGAACGGATAAAGAAAGCTGAAAGGAAGGGCATTAATATATTACATTCAAATTCATGCAACATAAGCATGCAGCATGCACATAACTAACATTACTTATATAAAACCTTAAATTGTCACAGGCAGATTTTAATATTATTTAAATCGCGCTCGGCCGCACAAGTATACATATACCTCGCGCCTGCGAAAAAGAAGCGCTTGCGTTAACTTTCATTTAAATCGTAAGCACCGCGGTCGCGCGAGAGGAGAAAAACCAAGTGCCAATAACAATAAAATAAGACTTGCTAAAAAGTAAATAATTATCGTAAACATCCTTTCGCCCTTAACATCTCGATAGAACAAGGAAAAATGTTCGCAAAGGTTCTCGAAATACAGGCCTATATAAACCTCCTCTCTCGTGACCGCGGGGCTCTTTTCGATTGCTCGTCGCGAATAGAGTGTGCTTCTACTTTCCGAAAAAGATCGCTTGTCTTTTTCGGTTTTCTCGTCTAATTACCGTTGCTTGCGGAACATTCAGTAATTTATTTTTGACCCGGCTTTTCTCTCGTTTATTGCATTCATTTCTAATACGTTCGACTCGGCTATCTTTTGGTAAATTTTGTGCGGTTAAACAATTGTATTTTTTGTTAATAGTTGAAATATATTTTTGTTAACGATACGCGTGTGTGTCGAGTGTAGTGCCTATCTATCGTCTCGCTTCCGATCTTCCTTTCCCGCTATCCGTTGTGCACATTTTTTGGTCCTTCGAGCCGGATTTTTATCCGGAACCTCCTGTCAATCCGGTGCCACGGAAGCGATCGTGATTAAGTGTCGGTGACCAGTGCTTCTGGAAAAGAGAGACAGTGTGAGAGATGGCAGAAACAAAGGCGATCATTGCCACCGCCACGGTACTATACGGCAAGATCTCGCGCGCGTACGACAACTTGCGGAAGCTCGGCGAGGCCAACATCACCCTCGGCGCAGTGGAGGCCCGGCTTCAAAACCTCGAGAAGCTGTGGGAAAAGTTCGACGCGATTAACGATACGCTAGCCGATCGTGTGGAAGAAATAAAACATGATGTCTACGCCAAGCAAGACATCCCGTCATTAGGTGAGGAGGCTTACCTGCAGAATAAGGGCTTCATGCTCGACCTAAAGAGCGCTCTCCAGCGGCGGCTGCAGGCAGCCAGCTCTACCTCGGCCGCGCCAACGACCTCCGCTCCTTGGACAGCGCTGCCAAAAATCCAGGCACCGACCTTCGCCGGGAAGTACGAAGACTGGCCGTCCTTCCGAGACCTCTTTCAATCCATCATCGGCAGGAACTAGGCAGCCAGACCTGTTGAAAAACTGCATTACCTCAAGCTCTGTGTAAAGGGTGATGCGGAACTACTGATACGCAATTTGAGTACGACGGATGAAAATTACGAGATCGCCTGGAAGACGTTGAGCGATTTCTACGAGAACAAGAGGTTGTTAACTTGTAACTACCTCAACAACTTTCTGGCTCTTACTAAAATGAAGAGCGAATCCGCAGCTGAGCTAGGGCGACTCTTCCACGGCGTAAAAACAACCGTAAGTTCGCTGAAGAGTATCGATCGTCCCATCGACCGCACGGAAGACCTCTTTGTTCACCTTGTAGTTGAGCTTCTCGATAATCGTTCGCGTCGCGAATGGGAGAGCGTCATCAGCCACACCACCAACCCGCCTACCTACGCCGAATTGGAAGGATTCATAGAGCGACGGCTGCATACCTTAGAGGCTCTGTTTCCTGTGAAGAACGACAGCCGCAGCAGCAGCGATACCAAAGCAACACGAAGCCATCACGTAAAGAAAACTGACAAGGGGACACTACACCCAGTACATCGAGAATCAGGATGCCAATTTTTTTGGTGATTCTAGAGGTCAAAAAAAGGTATACGTGTTTCGGCGTTTTGTCGAATGCTCCGTAGTTTTCGAGTAAAAAATTTTTTAAAAATCGAAAAGTGCAGCAGCGATTAAGAGCTAACTCGTAGGTCGCAAGTTCGAGTCCGTGTCTTGTTACTATTTTTTTGTTTTATCTTGCTAGTTTTGAAAAAGTGTTGTTGTTTAAATATATTTATTTATTTATTTAATTAAATTATTACAATAAAAAAATTTTTTTTTCAAATATTTTGTTTTTATATCTTATTTTTATTTAAATTATATTTGTCATTACACATTATATATATTTAAATATATTTAAACAACAACACTTTTTCAAAACTAGTAAGATAAAACAAAAAAAAAGTAACAAGACACGGACTCGAACTTGCGACCTACGAGTTAGCTCTTAATCGCTGCTGCACTTTTCGATTTTTTAAAAATTTTTTACTCGAAAACTACGGAGCATTCGACAAAACGCCGAAACACGTATACCTTTTTTTGACCTCTAGAATCACCAAAAAAATTGGCATCCTGATTCTTGATGTACTGGGTGTAGTGTCCCCTTGTGAGCCGAAAGACAGGTCCAAAAGTCGGTGCGCCGGTTGCCAGGGGGACCACTTTATAATGTTTTGCAGCAGCTATAAAGAGAAGACGGCTACAGCGCGCAGGCAGTTTGTAAGCGAACAGAACCTCTGTTCTAACTGCCTGGGGCGCCACCAGCTGACTGAGTGCGCGTCAAAAAAGACCTGTATGACGTGTGGCAGTCGGCACCACTTCTTCTCTGCACGACGCCTTCCGCGACGCCGAGACCGCTACGACATCACACGTGGCTCAAGGACAGCCCTTCGCCTCTGTCACTGTGCTGCTCGCCACTGCTCGAGTCCGCGTCCTCGATCGTCACGGATCATGGCATCCCGCCCGAGCTCTGATCGACCAGGGCTCAGAGACGACCATAATTTCGGAGGGGTTGGTTCAGCGACTGCGACTGCCTCGCACGTCTGCCGCCGTCAGCGTCTATGGACTCGGCAAGAAAAGGACGGGAATGGCCAAGGGCAAGGTCAAGCTCACCTTTCGAGCGCTCAACGGTGAGACGTCCAACTCCGTCTCCGCCTTGATTTTGCCGAAGCTGACTCTATTCTCCGGAGGATGCCGCCGAAGCCTGCAATCCTGGACACATCTCAGGGATCTGGAGCTCGCCGATCCAGAATTCCATTCCGCTGATCCAGTAGACCTTCTGCTGGGCGCCGACGTCTACGGATTAATCATCCGCCAGGGTCTGAAAAAGGGAGGTCCTCAGGAACCGGTGGCACAGCAAACTTCGCTAGGCTGGATACTCTCAGAAGCCATCAACGAGAATACACGCTGCCAACGTATGTCCTCCCACCATTGCCAAGTGGAGGAAGACCTCACCTGTTTGGTACGTCGCTTTTGGGAGCAGGAAGAGGTTCGACAGCCGTCTCAGCTCTTCACCAAGGTCGAGCGGGAGTGCGAAGAGCACTATCGTCAGTACCACACACGCAACGCCGACGGCCGGTACGTCGTGCGCCTGCCCACGACGGAATCTCTGCCGGATCTCTCTGGAACAATCCGCGCCGCCCGCCGGGCTCTGCAACATACAGAGAAGAAGTTTGATCGAGAGAGCGAGTTCAGAGGCATGTATGTCAAATTCATGCAACAGTACTTAGACCTGCGCTACATGATGCCTGCTCCGCCTTCGACTACCACGCGTCCTGGAGCTTGCTATCTACCGCATCACGGGGTCCTGCGTCCTGACAGCATCTCCACAAAACTGAGGGTAGTCTTCAACGGCTCGAGCTCCTTGCCAAACAGAGACTCCCTCAACAGATATCTAGCAACGGGACCGAATCTACTACCTTCTCTGGCCGACATCCTACTGAGTTGGCGACGCCATTGCTACGTCTTCGCGACTGACATCGAGAAGATGTACAGGCAGATCCTTGTCCACCTTGCCGTGGTGGAGGGGCACCCCCCCGTCGACCACCACCTTGCCGTGGTGGGGGGGCTCACCCCTCGCAAGGGAATAGCCTTGCGAGGGGTGCTAAGAGTGGTCGGTACCTCCTGCGGAGGTACTTATGGCTTGGTGGGGCCACAGGGTTTCGACCCGCCACCCCTGGACGGTCACCAGGTTAAAAAAGACCAAATATACATGATGGGGCGCAGCAATAAAACGAAAAAGCGTACCGGCCCAGGGGTTTCGGATGCCCCAGGGCCCGGCGAAGAGGGGGGTATCAACCCGGCCCCCACTCCGTCGTTATCGAACGACGGGTGCGGGTAAGAGGAAGGGAAACCGGTGGTTCCAATGGAGCTGGAACCACGGATTCCAGGAGAGGCGGATCGGACTCCGAACGGCGTAGGGCCGGCGGAAATACTGCCGGACCTGGGCTGGGAGGAGTTTCCTCCGTTGTGGGACGAGGCCAAGGCCTATGCCGAGACCCCCGCTGCGGAGATTCTTCGCTGGTCCGCGAAGGAGCTGGATGGAGTAAGGGAGGACGCAAGGGCCTTCCTTGAATACTGCATCCGGAGCGTAATGGAGGAGAGAATGGCGGGACTGACGATCTACGTGGATGCCTACGTGGAGTCAGTGGTGAGCCGGGCGTGTGGGTTCGGGCAGGCCATCTCAAGCCTTGCACGGATGGCGTGCGTCCGGTCCGGAGGGAACGCGGCCCCCGATCGTGGAGGGGAACTCTGCGACCGGGGGAGTCAGACTGAGGTGAATGAGGCGCCTGTCGAGAAGACTCCTTTGCCGGGGGAGTTGGTAGCCAGGCTCGAGGACATGTCCTTGAGACTGGCGGCCAACTCGGACCGGCTCGAGTTGATCGAGAGACGCCTCAAGGAGGGGGTTCCCGGCCGGGCGAAGGTGGCCAGGGGGGCCTTTGGGGGGGGGAGAGCAGAGACGGTGACAGAAATGGAGGTGGAGGAAGGGACGGAGACTGACGTGACCAACGTTACGGACGAGACGGGGACGGGGACGGAGAGCGTGGGGAGGGCGACCACCACCACCGGAGCTCGCGAGGAGTGGGCGAAGGTGGTGGGAAGGGGGGTTGGAACAAGGAGGAGGAGAGAGAGGACGGAGACCGCTGAGGATGGCAGCAGCGGTGTGCGAACGGTCGACAGGGCGACCGTCGCAAATGTGATGGGGGCGCCGAGGTGCTACCGGTGCCTGTGTGTTGGGCACACATGGCGCCAATGCACCTCGGCGGTGGACAGGAGTAGCCGCTGCTACCGCTGCGGCTCCCCTGGCCACAAGGAGGTGGGGTGCCTGTCCGGCCTTAGGTGTCCGCTTTGCGTGGACTTCCGACGGCCGGCCAGGCACCGACTCGGGGGACCGGGGTGCCTGACGGCACCTCCGGCGGGGTCGAAAATAGGAGGCGTGCCGTCCCGCTCCCTTCCGTCGCTGGCTGTCGCGCCCACGGGCGCAGCTGGTCGCGGCGGTGAGGGTCGGGGAGCCCGCCACATACCGGCGTCGACGATCGACGCCAGATGAGGGTGTCGGGGAGACATGGGAGCGCTTAGGCGTTCCCCTCCCCCCCCCACACCCTCCGGGAGGGAAGGGCCCCACCGGTTGCGGGTGAACTCTGACCCCTAACGGGGCGGAGGGAGGTCGCAACCGGAGGGGTCAGAAATGAGGGGGGGCCACGTGTCCCTGGCGGGCGGGCATTGCTCTCCCGTTTGGGGCGCCTGGGCCCCTCTCAAGGACGGAGACGTGACGTGTGGGGGCCCTCTCACCGGGAGCCATAAGGCACCGGTGGGAGGGCAACACCGTCCACGGAAGGGGGTTTCTCTCTTTCTGAGAGAAGCCTCCTGATGAGGGCCCCCTCAGTGAACCGCCGAACCGGGCCACCCTCTTGGGGGTCCGGGGGTTGCGACACTGGGGGGGCGAGGGGCGATGGCTCGAGCGGGAGTTCTCGAGCCATGGCTCCGCCCCTCAAACTCTTTGAGAGGGCGCGGCGTGGGGTCGGTGTCGCCCTGCGCCGCAACCGCGAGGAACCCGTACAATGACGGGGGGAGGGTGTCGCCTTCCGCGGCATCCTCCCAAGGAGGGATAAGGCGGGGGGGCGGCCAGTCGGCATGGGATACCAGCATCCTGGCCGTCCCCTGTATAACGCCCGTGAAGGACATCCTCTGGGGTTTTAGTGCGGTAGGTCCTGTCCCGGTTCTCCGGTTCGCCGATCCCGACTCTCCGGCCCGCTACGGCGGACCGGCCAGGCGGAGGTGCGGGCCGGCCAGGCGGGGCAGGGAGTCCCACATAACCCCCGCCTCTACCCGGAGGCGGATGGTACCATGAGGTTTCCCCAAAGTAACAAAAAAAAAAAAAAGGCAGATCCTTGTGCACCCCGACGAACAAAGTCTGCAAAGGATATTATGGAGAGAGAGCAGCAACGACGAAGTCAAGGAGTACTGGCTAAGTACCGTTACTTACGGACTTTCCTGTGCTGCTTATCTGGCGATCCGTACTTTGCGCCAACTTGCCGAGGATGAGGGACATCGCTACCCGAAGGGAGCTCTCATCCTGCTGAGCGACGTCTACATGGACGACATCCTGGCAGGCGCGGAGACCATGAAAGAAGCCGAGGTCATGATCCAACAGCTGATGGAGATCTGCAGGGCGGGCGGCTTCTCGCTTAAGAAATGGTCGGCAAACCATTCGCTGTTGCTAAACCAAGTGGAGCCCGACGACCGTCTTCAACAAAAGGCTAGATGGTGGCTGCCCGGCGAGAGTCACTCTATTCTCGGTCTAAGATGGCAACCACGTGACGATCTCTTCGCATTCGCTACCAAAGCGATCACACTATCGACCTTCAGCAAACGGTCGGTACTTTTGTTGACAGCGAAAATGTTCGACTTTCTTGGCTGGCTGGCACCAACAACGATATTAGCAGAAATCTTCATCCAGTCTATCTGGTTGCTAGGTCTGGATTGGGACGCTTCGCTACCTACCGACGAAGCGAGAAGATGGTTGCGATTCCAGAGCGAGCTGCCAGCTCTGGAAAAAGTGATCGTACCTCGATGGCTGGGAGGTGTGACTGAATCAATGCTGGAAATCCACGGATTCGCCGATGCCTCCGAGCGTGCCTACTCCGCAGTGATCTACCTGAAGAGCAAAACAAAGGGCATTACTAAGGTGACTCTCTTAGCCGCCAAAACCAAGGTCGCGCCATTGAAGCAGGTATCATTACCTCGACTGGAGCTATCTGCAGCGACTCTTCTGGCTCGTCTCGTCGCCCACACCTTGCCGATCATTGGAGCTGAAAGGGCACCTCTTCACATGGTCGGATTCCACAGTCACGCTCGGCTGGATCCGAGGACATCCATCGACGTGGGCCACCTATGTGGCCAACCGGGTCAGCGAGATACAAACGCTGATCCCTGATGCCCACTGGCATCACGTACCAGGACGAGAAAATCCAGCGGACTGTGCTTCTCGGGGACTATATCCTGGTGAGCTGGTTGACCACCCGCTCTGGTGACAAGGTCCGGAATGGTTAGCAACGGAGAGCAGCCCGTGAATAAACAATGGAGAGGAGATTCCAGCGGAGGACCTCCCAGAGAGACGAGTCCGGGCCCACGCCGCCGCCGTTGCCGAGCTGGAACCCGAGTCAGAATTGCTGCTGCGCTATTCTTCTCTGACCAGACTGCTGCGGATCACTGCATGGTGCCGTCGCTGGTGGCTGATCCACCGCCAGCTTTGTCACACTCAAAGCCAGTCTAACGTAATCAGCGCCGACGACCTGACGGAAGCCCGCCTCTCCTGGGTGAGATTGATCCAGGCTGGAAAGTTTAAAGAAGAGATTAGACGGTTGCGAAATGGAACGCCGCTGCCGTCGCGAAGCGCCCTGCTAAAACTAAATCCATTTCTGGACAGCGAGGGACTTCTACGCGTCGGCGGGCGCCTCAGCAACGCTGACCTGCCGTATGATGCCACTCATCCGCTAATACTGCCCAGCGAGTCTACATTCACTAACCTCGTCGTCGATGACCACCACCAGCGGACTCTACACAGCGGGACGCAGCTGACCTTGTGCTCTTTACGTCAGGAATATTGGGTTCCTCGAGGTCGCTCGCTGGTAAAGAGACGCATCAGCCGATGTGTCAGGTGCATAAGATGGCGAGCCGCCATCCCACAGCCTCTCATGGGCGACCTCCCGGAGCCAAGGGTCAAACCAAGCAGGCCGTTTCTCCACACCGGCATCGACTACGCCGGACCAGTTTGGATGAGAACCTCTAAGGGTCGCGGACACAAGGCAACGAAAGGTTTCATTGTCGTTTTTGTCTGTTTAGCCTCTAGAATCGTTTACCTCGACGTAGCCTCGGATTACTCCGCCGACGCCTTCATCGCGGCCTTGTGCCGGCTGATCTCCAGGCGTGGGGTCTGCATCTCATTGTACAGCGACTGCGGAACCAATTTCGTGGGTGCTGACAGGCAGCTAGGCGCTCTCTTCTCCGCTGCCAGTGCCGACGGACGCCGCATCGCCGCATTCACCGCACAGGAGAAAATCCGGTGGCATTTTAATCCACCGGCGGCACCGAACTTCGGCGGTTTGTGGGAAGCCGCGGTGAAGTCCATGAAACACCATCTGCGACGAGTAATAGGTGATGCCCATCTCACCTATGAGGAGATGGCGACGCTGCTCTCACAGATTGAGGCTTGCCTCAATTCTCGACCGCTGCAGCCCCTGTCCGATGATCCTGAAGACGTAGCGGCTCTCACCCCGGGACACTTCCTAATCGGTTCCGCTCTCTCCGCCGTACCGGAACCGTCGCTCGAGAGAAAACCTTCGGCCCGATTATCTTGCTGGCAGCTCCTGCAACAGATGAGGGACCATTTTTGGTCCCGGTGGTCCAGCGAGTACTTACATACGCTGGCCCACTGGCCAAAATGGTCCCGAGTCAATCAGGAGGCTTGCATCGGTCGGCTGTGTTTGCTTCGAAGCGAGAATACTCCACCAACGAGGTGGCCGCTCGCGCGCATCACGCGATTGCACCCGGGATCCGACGGCCACGTGCGCGTGGTCGAACTACGTACCGCAAATACTAATTTGACGCGACCCGTAAGCAAGTTAGTATTTTTGACCGACGGCACCGAAACCTCACTCGAATCGAAATCACACGTCGTAAGCAATTAGCCTACTTTAAAAACCAATGATAAATGGTTTATTAATTTGACTGATGTAGATATTCCAACTGATGTCACAAATTTATTGCAATTAGGTAGTGATTTTAGCCTTCCAATTAATACTGATAAAAAAACAGCTGTCCATAAATTTATTAAAGACATAGAAAGCAATTCGAATAACATAACTAATCTCACGACAATAAGAAACATAGCTATTCCACAGTTCTTTGTTTTTTTAAACAACAATACTAGGAAAGACATAATAAATGACAAACTTACTTTTATGTACAAAAAAACCATGACATTTTGTAAACAAAATCCCAGCATCATTTTCACAAGATCAGACAAGGGAAATCGATGACCAAAGAATTTTATATAGACAAAGTTGAAGAATTATTAAATGACAAAGATAATTATATGACAATCAAAAACAATCCAATAATAAAAATAGAAAAAGACCTTAATAAAAATTTATAACAATGGTTAAAAAATGAATAGATCACAAAAAAAGACTATTATTGTTTAAGTTCCAGTGATTCAGTGCTTCTTAAAGCATATGGCTTGCCCAAAATTCACAAGGAAAATGTTCCATTCAGAGTAATAGTATCGTCGGTCAATACAGCACTACATCATTTAACTGCATATTTACACAACATTTTAGTGACAAGTTTACCCAAAGGGAAAAGTCATGTTAATAATAGTTTTGAATTGTGCAACGCATTGTCTGATCTTAAATTAAATAATAATGAAACAATCGTATCTTTGGATGTGATATCGTTGTTCACAAATGTTCCTTTGGACCTTGCAATAGACAGCATAAATAATAGATGGCATTACATTGAAAACCACACATCAATAGACAAAATTGAGTTTGTTAATGTAATTAAATTCATTTTGACTTCAACGTACTTCACATTCAACAAAACAATCTATAAACAAATACATGGAACTCCTATGGGATCGCCTTTATCTCCAATTATTGCGGATATTGTCATGCAAGATATAGAAACTAGGATTCTTGAAACTATAAATGTTAATATAAGGTTTTACTATCGCTACGTCGATGATATCTTGCTTTGCTTGCCGGAAGATCAAGTCACATATTTAGTAGAAAAATTTAATGATTGTCACGATAGATTAAAATTTACAATAGAAAGAGAGGATAACCGTAGCATAAGTTTTTTAGATATCTCACTCAAAATTATAAATAACATATAATAATATATATAGATTAATTTCAGAAAAAAACATTTTCGGGTAGAACACTCTCATATCATTCAAATTATCCCAAATTATGCCACAAAAAAAGTGTAATATATAATTTAGTAGACTGGTCAATATTATTATCACATCCCCGTTTTCATAGTAAAAATTTAACATTAATCATAGAGATTTTATTGAGCAATAGTTATCCTCTTGATCTCATTTTCTCAGAAATCAATAATAGACTGAAGTTCCTTATTGTTAATAGATTAAACAAAGAAATGACTCAAGATATAAATAACGAAATCATAAATAACGACAAAAATAAAAAATTCATAGCGATACCATATATTGAAAGAATCTCGGAACTAGTAGCATCAGAATTAAAGAAATCAAATATAACAGTAGGATACAGATGTCTAAAGAAATTAAACAGAGTCATAAAAACGCAAAAAGACAGGGATAAGCTCCAAAATAATTCGGGGGTCATATATAAGATATCGTGTAATAATTGTGATGCTACATATGTAGGACAGACGAAAAGACAATTAGGTACAAGAGTAAATAAACATAAAAATAATATTAGATTAGATTCTGCAAGGCACTCGGTGGTTTCTGATCATATTGTAAAATTTACACACAATTTCAATTGGAACGACACAAAAATCCTAGATTATGAAAAGAATTATTATAAAAGGTTGATATCAGAAATGATATATATTAAAGAAGAAAACAACAGTATCAACCTAAAAAAGGACACCGAGCGTTTTGACGGTTCTTATTTTGATATTTTAAAAAAATTGTCTACGTCATCTTAAAAATTGGGTATATATACAGCGCGCCGACATTGTGAGATACAGATATCGATTTGTTTGTTAAAAAAGTACACATTGTGATTATGTTATGTAAAAAGAAATAATTTTTTAAAAAAAGTGTTATGTTCGTGACAAAAAAGTAAGTTAATACTATTTATTAAAAATCTAAAATGTAATATTTGAGCGGATATATTAATTTGTTCACAGTGTCGTTACATAATATAACAGCATGGCATACATAAATCTGACGCTCTAACTCAAGCCAACAAACATGAATTTTGTACTGCGTTCGTCATATGATAATCTCATAAATGTTGTATTTATAATAAGGTCGATATGACTAAACTAAATTCATTGACATATTAGCATGATATTGAAAAAGACTGTCGTACAATCGAAACGTTTACATATACCTCGCGCCTGCAAAAAAGAAGCGCTTGCGTTAACTTTCATTTAAATCGTAAACATCGCGGTCGCGCGAGAGGAGAAAAACCAAGTGCCAATAACAACAAAATAAGACTTGCTAAAAAATAAATAATTATCGTAAACATCCTTTCGCCCTTAACATCTCGATCGAACAAGGAAAAATGTTCGCGAAGGTTCTCGAAATACAGGCCTATATAAACCTCCTCTCTCGTGACCGCGGGGCTCTTTTCGATTGCTCGTCGCGAATAGAGTGTGCTTCTACTTTCCGAAAAAAATCGCTTGTCTTTTTCGGTTTTCTCGTCTAATTACCGTTGCTTGCGGAACATTCAGTAATTTATTTTTGACCCGGCTTTTCTCTCGTTTATTGCATTCATTTCTAATACGTTCGACTCGGCTATCTTTTGGTAAATTATGTGCGGTTAAACAATTGTATTTTTTGTTAATAGTTGAAATATATTTTTATTAACGATACGCGTGTGTGTCGAGTAGTGTGTAGTGCCTATCTTTAGTCTCGCTTCCGATCTTCCTTTCCCGCTATCCGTTGTGCACAAGATCACATTGAAATAAATACTACAATACCGAAAAGCAAATTTTTACGTGGTATAAAATTTATATTGACTTTTACTTATTTTACATTTAATGACAATTTACAAACAGACTTTTGGGACCTCTATGGGGTCTTCCTTATCACCAATTATAGCTGACTTGGTTATGCATGATCTTGAGGATACAGTTCTTAAAACGTTAAATTTAAAATGTTTGTTTTATTTCCGTTATGTAGATGACATAATACTGGCCACTTCTATGACTAATATGACTCAGATAGTTAATAATTCTAATAATTATCATGATAGACTTAAATTCACGGTGGAACAAGAGGTTAATCGTAGCTTGAATTTCTTAGATTTATTACTTAAAATTATTAATACGAGAGTCACTATTTATATTTCGGGAATAGGAACAAAAACAAATAGTTAAGTTGCGAATATATTTTTATTGTTTTTCAAAGTACTCGCCACGATGATCGATACACTTTTGCATGCGCTTAAACCAATTTTCAAAGCATTTCTATTCCGAATGAGGTATCTCCAAAATATGATTTTTGAACGCTTCAATAGCTTCTTCGGGCGATGAAAATCGTTGACCACGCAGTTTATTCTTCACAGATGGGAACAAAAAGAAATCATTGGGTGCCAAATCAGGGCTGTACGGCGGATGACCCATCAATTCGATGTTTTGAGTGCTCAAATAGTCTCTTGTTTGAGCCGATGTGTGAGAGCTCGCATTGTCATGATGAAAAACAATCCGACGTCTCTTGTTTGTTTTCCTTATTTCACCGAAGATTTCTGGCAAACAGATGGTTGTGTACCACTCAGAATTTACTGTTCTACGATCCTCTAGAGGCACTGTTGCAATATGACCAGTTTTTCCGAAGAAACAGGCACCATTTTCTTTGAATTGCTTCGTGCGCGAACAACTTTTGTTGGATTTGGTTCATCTTGGAACACCCATACAGTCGACTGCTGCTTACTTTCGGGCTCATACGAATATATCCATGATTCGTCACCTGTCACGATTTTATAAACGTCTTTTGAAGCACCGCGATTGTATTTCTTAAGCATTTCTTTGCGCCAATCGACACGAGCCTTTTTTTGAGCGATTGTCAAATTATGTGGGATCCAACGCGAACATAATTTTCGCACAGCTAAGTGTTTATGTAAAATCGCATATATGCTGGTGGAACTAATGCTTAGGGATGCCTCAATCTCACAATAGGTTACATGACGATCTTGCTTAATCATTTCGTGCACAGCATCGATGTTTTCTGGCACTACAGTCGATTTTGGACGACCTTCACGAAACTCGTCGAACAGCGAACTACGACCACGATTGAATTCACTATACCAGCGATACACAGTGGTTTTTGATGGAGCTTCATCGCCAAAAGTCAAATTAAGTTGATTGACGCACTCTTGTTGTGATAATCCACGTCGAAAGTCGTAAAAAATCATCGCACGAAAATGTTCACGATTCAGTTCCATTTTTTGCCGAGACAAAACTTTCAACTAAATATAAAATAAACAAATAGCGTCCGTATGACAAAATGTTCTGAGTACGTATATCGTCAAAAATGTCAAACTTTACGATGGAACCGTCAGATAGACTCACATGACATCAGTGTTGCCAATTCCCGAAATATAAATAGTGACTTTCGTAACACAATATACATTGACTGGTATCTAAAAGAAATCTTCTCAGGAAGAATTTTATCATTTTATTCAAACCACCCATTATGCTATAAAATTGGAATAATAGATAGATAGATAGATAGATATGTTTATTGTTTCTTCAACTAGAGATTACAAGGCGCTTTTTTCTTGTTTAAAAGAGCGGTCCCAAACCTTTATACCTCCATTTACATTCTACCTTAACCTATATCTTAATCCTATAACTTAAATCTAATTAACTTAATCTATACAATCATATATACATTCATATATATCGTCATAACAAAAAAAAAAGAAAAAGAAAAAACCGCCACGCCGCTCGCTTCGCCGTCTACCGTGCCTTTCCTCGCCTTTCCACCCTACCTACTTCCTGCCTGCTCTTACACTCACCCGACCCTTTTATCCTAGCCTTTCTTATTCTACGTTTTCTTATATCCTATTTTCGCCATCTTATATACTCCTTAACCTAAGTGGGACCTCCGCTTCCGGTTACTGTTACCCTTCACTTCTTTCACTCTTCCCTCTCTCTCTCTTTCTCTCCCCCTCTCTCTTTCTCTCTCTCTCTCTCTCTCTCTCCCTCTCTCTCTCTCTTCCTTTCTCTCCCTTCTCTCACACACACCCTCTCTCTCTCTCTCTTTCCTAATCTCTTACCCTTTCTCATCCCCCTCTCCTCCTTTTCCATCCTTTCCATCCTCCCCTTCCCCCTCTTCTCTTGCTTTCTCTAACATTTTTAGCCACGTTTCCCCTTCTCCCTTCTCTCCTAACACCTCCTTCACCATTTCCTGCCAACTCTCTTCCCTTCCCCATTCCATGCAATCCTCCCACACATGCTCCCACGTTTCCAACCCTTTCCCACACATTCTGCACTTCCTCTCCTCCTCTTTTTCCCAGTATCTATTTCCCCTCATCCCATTCCCCAATCTATACCTTGCTATTCTCCTCCACCTGTCTTCCGTCCACCCTTTCTTTAGATAGCCCGGTATTCCCTCCCCTTTGACCTGCTTGTACCATCTATTGTATTCCGACTTTTCTATTTTTTCTATCCTCTCTTCCCTCTGCTCCTTCCTTTCCCAATCCTCAACTTCTGCCCATCTGAAGTCCCCTTTTTCTCTTCTTTCCTCTATCTCCCTTAATTCCATCCCCTTATCCTCAAAGAAATCCTTCCTTTCCCTCTCCCAATTTGACAATACCCCTCCTTTTTTTGCCCTTTCTTTGATCTCCCCCAAACATACTTTTGCCAGCCACCCTCCCTTACCCTCCTCTAGTCTCTTCTCATATCCCCACGCCCTTCTTCCCATCCTTGTCCTTATCTTTTCCCTCTGCATCTCCTCCCTTACCATATAACCAGGCGTTCCCCAATCTACTTCTAATATCCATCTCAAATACCTTTCTTGTAACCCATCTCCATCCCCTCTCTCTCTTCCCATCCCTATATCTCCACCCCATATCCTAAAACCGTCCATACTAATGCATTAAATAGCCATATCCTCCTCCCCCAATTACTACCAAATCTCCTTTTACCTATCCCCCATACTTGTCCCATAGCTACTGCCCCTCTCTTTATCCTGTCCTTTACCTGTCCTTCTTGCCTCCCATTCCTTTGTGTTATATATCCTAAACCGCCTCTAATTTTTTACCTTTCCAGACCCAGCTCCCTCCACCTTTCCTGCACCTCATCACCTTTGACTTCCTCTCATTCAATTCCAGTCCCTTTTCCTCTAGATATCTCCCTAATCTTTCCATCATGCACCTCATCCCCCCCTCATCCTCTGCCATCAATACCACGTCATCCGCGTACGCTAACGTGTAGACCTTGCCCGCCCCTAGCCTTACTCCTCCCCATCTCCCTTTTCTCATCTCCTCCTCCATGTCTAAAATTGGAATAATATATAACCTTGTAGACAGATGTCTGTTGTTATCACACCCACAATTTTTTAATAAAAATTTGGAGTTAATCATTAATATACTTATAAGCAATGGTTATATACCCTCTTGATCTGATCTTTAACAAAATTAATCGTCGGATAAAACACATCATACCTAAAAAAAGCATTATAAAGAGACAAACTAACATAAAAAGAACAAAAATTATAGAAAAGGACTCAGTTAATAAAAAATTCTTTGTCATTCCGTATATAAATAGGATCTCGAAAATGATTGTTTCCTCGGTAAAAAATACAGAGTGTATTGTAGGATATAGATGTCTCAACAAACTTGATAATATTATTAAAGCACAGAAAGATAAAACTAAATATCCATGCAATTCGAATGTGGTTTATAAGATCAGTTGCAATAAATGTAATGCATCTTTCGTAGGCCAAACGAAGAGGCAATTACAGACGAGACTAAAAGAACATAAAAATAATATCAGGTTGGACTCAACAAAATATTCGGTAATTTCTGAACACGTAAGAAATGAACACCATACATTTGATTGGGATAACGTAAAGATTCTGGACAACAAAAATAATTATTATAAAAGACTCATTTCCGAGATGCTACATATTAAAGAACAAAAAATGGGCTAAATTTAAACAAAGATACTGAGTTACTCAGCGAGTCGTATTTTGATATTTTGGATAAATTAGCGAACAATAAATAAGACAAACAGGACATTAACGGTTTAAACATAGGTATTAGATCATATATAAACACGCACACTCTCCGATCAAGTAGAGTTTAAAATGAGCTGTTTTTTTATATTGTTGGTTTTGTCTTGTGTCATCTTCAATAACTTTTTTAAGAAAGACGTGGTTAAAATTGTCAAGAAGAACGATGTCAAGTAAAAATATTGCTAATTGTTGGGGATATATATATGTTGTGATTTCGACATACGTTAATCGTTAATTTTTATTAATCGCAGCGCCTACGGAACGTTTTAATTTCTCGCTTATTAACGACAAAACTTTTCGAGATCTGATTAAAATTAAAGATCATATCAAGGCGAACATTGGTTCGACATTTTTCTTACACCTGATGGATTAAAACACGCGTTAATTGCTTATAAACTCTCGACTCTGAAGAACTAAAATTAATTTTTAACATTATATGAATTTTTTATGATTTTATATTTTAATAATATACTGAAGAAGACCGCGTGCGGTTGAAACGTTTATTTTAGAATGACTGTACTTTTGCGTTAGTTTTAATATTCAATGATTGTAGCTTAATAATTTATACATGAAATAAATGTTATTTGATTGAACAACTCGAATAATTGCTCGATAAGTTGAACTTGCATTTATCACTTTTTAATAAATAATATTTGCCAGTACGGTCGAGAGAATAGTCTTACTTTTTTTTAAATTTTGTCTGGCAATTTTCAAATATCTACGTTTTTATTTTTTTAAACTTGGCAAACTTGATTTCGACGTAACTAGCAATTTTATTTAATTTTTTATTTTATTTATTTATTTAAATTTATTCTAAATTAAATAAAATTGCTAGTTACGTTGAAATCAAGTTTGCCAAGTTTATTTTCACCACTAGCATCTAATATTAATTTTGATTGATTATTTTTTTAACTTTGTAGTCAATATAATCTTTTCACGAGTATTTAATAAAGTCTTTCTATTGGGAGGGTATGCTTTGTCAACTAAACAACTAAATTTATCTATAATTTTAAAATTCCTTATGTTGCTATAGTTATCAAATCTTGATCAGTTTTTATAAATAAACAAAATGAAACTTTAAAATTACCACTTGTAATTTGAATACTTTTATCTGAAAACAACTTCTTTTTACTTTTATTTTTTCTTTTATATTAGAATTATTTGCTATATTATTTTGTCTAATATCATTATCAACAATTGATGTTTCAGGTTCGCATTCTATATTTTGTGAATTAAATTTACAATCTAAATTATGATCAATTGCTACGGATTTGTCATTTTGGTTTTCCATTTCCATAGCACTTGGAACAGGTACATTACTTACATTATTTGTATTCATTTTTATATTGTGTTCATTTTTTCTTCTTTTTCAATTTTTTCTTTAGTTGTCTTTGCACCTATAATTAAAATAAAAGAATTTCATAAATAAATAAATAATATATGTATATTTAAATTTGCAATTTATTGAATATTTAATATTTACCATTCTCTTTTCTCTCTGCTTATTAGCAATTTGCTTACTTTCCAAAATAACCAACATAGACACTGCTTCCCAAGTAGAACAAAAAGTCACGATAGTGTCAAAATGATGTAATTTTGACTTTAAAATGTCAAATTTATATCAAGCCTTTCTGCGGTGACGTCAAAATGACGTCATTGTAGCCTGCATGGATATAGAGGGCGCTAAAAACTTTAGAAATCGAAAGTGACGTTATACAGTTGCCATATTTATTTTGACGCGTGTTGTGACGCGTGTGCACGTGTACTACGCACAAAGCAAGCGTAAATAAATCCAGAAGTGGACGAATGGTCTGTTTTCATTAGTGGTGTGATTTGGCGGTTTAATTGTGCCTAAAAACACGAAGAAAATGAATTTATAATTGCTAACTGATATTAACTTCTTGATTTTTAAAGTTTTATAGTGTTAAAATATTAGAGAATTGTGTAGTACAAATTTATTATTTTTTAAGATTTATATAATAATATTTGTTAGATCTTACATACTTTTGTGTATATTAACATCGTTGATGGAATTAAGTTTCTTGCGTTGGAATAATATATATGTGTCGGCTGACGCACTTTCGTTATAAAAATAAAAGAAAATGATCATATAGTTTGACATCAGAAAAATCCAACAAAGAGGTTAAAAATAAAGCTGAGGAGTGAATATTTCTGTTCATCTGAATAATATTTCTTTTTTTATATATGTATATGTATTGTTGTATTGTCATGTTGTGATAATATTTCTTTTTACTTAAAATTTTTTTACTTTCATATTGTGTTTTGTTGTACTGTCATATTTATATTATATATAGTACTGTTGCAATATTATCTTATTTATTAAATTTGCAGACTTTTATGCTGTCACATATACACATTTAGGTATATATGTATAATATATTCTCAGTAGGAATACTATAGAAGTTCTAACTCAGGTCCTCTGAGGGGGGTGCGGGGCGAGGGGTTATGACGTCACGCGGGCGGGGGGTCTTATCAGCAGATAAGCTTATCTTATCAGCTCAGGTTACCTGATAAGGGGCTCATATTATCTGATAAGGAGCTCATGTTACCTTATATGTTTATAAACAAAAGATAAACATTCCAGCGATATCTATTACAAGATAAGATAAACATTCCAGCAATATCTATTACAAGATAAGATAAACATTCCAGCGATATCTAAGTTTTCATAAACAAGATAAGATAAGCAGATATCTAAGTTTTCATAAACAAGATAAGATAAAAAATTCTGGGTAATCAAATTCTAAGAATTATTAATGGCTGCCGCTGAATCCAGGCTTGGATCGAGCGCCGACAATTAGATATTTATTACAACGATATCTATTACCCATGATAAGGTAAAAATTCTGCGAATGGCTGCCGCCGATTCAGGCTGAGCGCCGACATTCAGATATCTATTACTAAAGGGGTTGTGTTTCGTCATCTAAACTTTCTCTAAAGATAAGATAAGGTAAAAAATTCAGGGTAATCAAATTCTAAGAAAGGCCGCTGCTTAATCCAGGCTTAAGCGCCGACAATCAAGGGGATTGCGTTTCTTCCCCCCATACGTTATCTGTATATTTCTAAGAAATATAATTAAATTCTAAGAAGGACTGCCGCTTGGATTCGAGCGCCGACAATCAGTTCTCTGTAAATTTAAGATAATCAAATTATAAAAAGGGCTGCCGCTTAATCCAGGCTTGAGCGTCGACAATCAAGGGGGGCTGATACATGATCTATACGTTATCTATATATTTCTAAGAAATATCAGCGGGTAAAGTTTTGGGGCGAACAAGTTGCTGCCTGCAACCTCGCCGCTTGCGGCCTTGCTGCCTGCGACATGTTTTCGCGGGGGATTGCATTTCACCCTCGCGGTACCTCCCCCAATAAGCAGCGGTTCTTTATTGTTTATCTTAGGAAAAAATATCAGCGCCGATAACCAGCGGCTACAGGAATTTATAAACAAAACAAGCGCCGAAAATCTACGTCAAAATTTCAGTGGTCCATAGTACCACTGGCGAGCGCACGCTCTCTTCATTCAAGATGTTTGTTTTGCTATCAAGTGCTTCCACAATTCTCAGTTTAAGTGCCGAACAGTTGCAATATATTCCAAAGATTGTTTTACTGCAAAAGTGCGGCTATTTCGTAGAGCATTTGTGGGACAAGCTTCCGGAGCACATCAAGACGGATCCGGAGGTTCAGACATATCGTCGCTGTCTCGAACACTACAATCGGCCGCGGATGCGAACGCATATTGACGGTCCAGCACCGATAATCAGGGATTGCAGCTAATGTCAGCGAAAATAAGCTGAGGTTACAAGTGTGAAAAAGTGACAGACAATATAATGCCTCACACAGTAAAATCATTCGGGTATTAAGAGAATATCTCGAAATGGTATGAACATCTCCAGGATCACGATGAAAAAAAAAAAAGAGAAAGAGAAAAGAACCCGTTTTGTGTTAAACGTGAAGAGAAGGAAGAGAAGAACATTCCGGTGACTTCAGTTGTGCAATTCTTAAGAAATCGCAAACTTGGTGTGCAAAAACCGCATACGAAAAAAGTGCGAAATTATCTCGGTGCTCGCGAACACTGTATTAAAACAGCTAAGAAGTGTAAGTTAGCTACATGCCTTATGTATCAGCTTGGAACGCCTGGACACACAGACATGGCATGTTATGAACATCAGATACATATAAATCTTGACAATATGTATACAGATAATAGAATTTGGGGTGAAACTAGTGAAAAATGTTGGCCATTTGAACCAACACCACGATCACCGTCACCACCACTATCACCGTCATCGTCATCGTCATCATCGTCAGATTACTTGTTGCAGCCTATTTATTTTGCTTGATTAAATAGGTGTACAATATATGCGAAGAGTATAGCAGTGTTTATAAGATAAGTTTTATCACGCGTGGAAGAGAGGATTGTAGTGAATGTGTCGAGACATATTTTTACGAGGTGTAAACAGAACAATAATCAACTGCTGCAGCGGCTGCTCTTTTATAACCGATCATCTTTTTTTCTGAGATAAGTTCGATTGCATGTGAAGCACAAAGGGCTGAACGGGATATATATTGAGGACCGATGCAGCTGCCGAGTCATAGTACGGTGACCACTGGCGATCATAGAAGTAAGTGAATTGTTTTTACAAATAAAAATGGAAAAAGGCGAGCAAGAAATGATGGTGATCTCCGATGATGATGAGATGGAGGTGATCACTATATCCGACAGTGACAGCGACAGCGACGCCATGATGTACGACCCCGAATACGATAGAGAGGCCAATATCATCTCAGATAATATTGAAGATATGGAGGTTAATGTACCCATCGTTGAAGAAGACGATGGTGACAATGAAGAAGAAGAAGAAGAAGAAGATTTGCATGACGATAGGTACGACAGCGGAAACGCTATTCGGGAGTCGCACCACTCACGTACACTAGATGTACGAGCAATCGCATCTCTCAACGAACACATGAGGGTATGCACTGCAATGTCATACGTCATGGCATACGTCTCACTATGGGGATCAGTGAGAATCTGCTTTCCCTGTTTCGTGAGAAACAGAAGCAGATTCCTTAGCATCACAGCCATCAAGAGGTACGCGACGATGCGGTACATAGATGTACAGCATCTGCATTGCGACGATTGCCAGAAGAGACTATTCATACTCTACCTGGCCAACTTGTGTCCAAGCTGTCAAGGCTGTAAGTATATATATATATATATATATATATATATATAATATGTCAAAATTCGAGTAAAAATAATTTATTATATTTCTTTATAAATTAAACTTCGGCTCGTATACAATTAAAATATGTGATATAATAAAAGGCCAACTTAACGAGCTTATATGATATTAATTGAAAAAATTTTTTTATTAATTTACGTCATAAAATACAAAAGTTAAGATAAACGTTTCGACTGTACGACAGTCTTTTTCAATATCATGCTAATATGTCAAAAAATTAATTTAGTCATATTGACCTTATTATAAATACAACATTTATGAGATTATCATATGACGAACGCAGTACAAAATTCATGTTTGTTGGCTTGAGTTAGAGCGTCAGATTTATGTATGTCATGCTGTTATATTATGTAACGACACTGTGAACAAATTAATATATCCGCTCAAATATTACATTTTAGATTTTTAATAAATAGTATTAACTTACTTTTTTGTCACGAACATAACACTTTTTTTAAAAAATTATTTCTTTTTACTTAACATAATCATAATGTGTACTTTTTTAAAAAACAAATCGATATCTGTATCTTACAATGTCGGCGCGCTGTATATATACCCAATTTTTAAGATGACGTAGACAATTTTTTTAGAATATCAAAATAAGAACAGTCAAGACGCTCGGTGTCCTTTTTTAGGTTGATACTGTTGTTTTCTTCTTTAATATATATCATTTCTGATATCAACCTTTTATAATAATTTTTTTCATAATTTAGGATTTTTGTGTTGTTCCAATTGAAATTGTGTGTAAATTTTACAATATGATCAGAAACCACCGAGTGCCTTACTGAATCTAATCTAATATTATTTTTATGTTCATTTACTCTTGTACCTAATTGTCTTTTCGTCTGTCCTACATATGTAGCATCACAATTATTACACGATATCTTATATATGACCCCCGAATTATTTTGGAGCTTATCCCTGTCTTTTTGCGTTTTTATGACTCTGTTTAATTTCTTTAGACATCTGTATCCTACTGTTATATTTGATTTCTTTAATTCTGATGCTACTAGTTCCAAGATTCTTTCAATATATGGTATCGCTATGAATTTTTTATTATTGTCATTATTTATGATTTCGTTATTTATATCTTGAGTCATTTCTTTGTTTAATCTATTAACAATAAGGAACTTCAGTCTATTATTGATTTCTGAGAAAATGAGATCAAGAGGATAACTATTGCTCAATAAAATCTCTATGATTAATGTTAAATTTTTACTATAAAACGGGGATGTGATAATAATATTGACCGGTCTACTAAATTATATATTACACTTTTTTTGTGGCATATAGGATGATTTGAATGATATGAGAGTGTTCTACCCGAAAATGTTTTTTTCTGAAACCAATCTATATATATTATGTTATTTATAATTTTGAGTGAGATATCTAAAAAACTTATGCTACGGTTATCCTCTCTTTCTATTGTAAATTTTAATCTATCGTGACAATCATTAAATTTTTCTACTAGATATGTGACTTGATCTTCCGGCAAGCAAAGCAAGATATCATCGACGTAGCGATAGTAAAACCTTATATTAACATTTATAGTTTCAAGAATCCTAGTTTCTATATCTTGCATGACAATATCCGCAATAATTGGAGATAAAGGCGATCCCATAGAAGTTCCATGTATTTGTTTATAGATTGTTTCGTTGAATGTGAAGTACGTTGAAGTCAAAATGAATTTAATTACATTAACAAACTCATTTTTGTCTATTGATGTGTGGTTTTCAATGTAATGCCATCTATTATTTATGCTGTCTATTGCAAGGTCCACAGGAACATTTGTGAACAACAATATCACATCCAAAGATACGATTGTTTCATTATTATTTAATTTAAGATCAGACAATGCGTTGCACAATTCAAAACTATTGTTAACATGACTTTTTCCTTTGGGTAAACTTGTCACTAAAATGTTGTGCAAATATGCAGCTAAATGATGTAGTGCTGTATTGACCGACGATACTATTACTCTGAATGGAACATTTTCCTTGTGAATTTTGGGCAAGCCATATGCTTTAGGAAGCACTGAATCACTGGAACTTAAACAATAATAGTCTTTTTTTGTGATCCATTCATTTTTTAACCATTGTTTTAAATTTTTGTTAAGGTCTTTTTCTATTTTTATTATTGGATTGTTTTTGATTGTCATATAATTATCTTTGTCATTTAATAATTCTTCAACTTTGTCTATATAAAATTCTTTGGTCATTGCTACGGTCGTGTTTCCCTTGTCTGCTCTTGTGAAAATGATGCTGGGATTTTGTTTACAAAATGTCATGGTTTTTTTGTACATAAAAGTAAGTTTGTCATTTATTATGTCTCTTCTAGTATTGTTGTTTAAAAAAACAAAGAACTGTGGAATAGCTATGTTTCTTATTGTCGTGAGATTAGTTATGTTATTCGAATTGCTTTCTATGTCTTTAATAAATTCATTCAATTAAACTTACATTACTTACATAAGAAAAAATTCTGTTGGTTAGTGCAAAAAAAAAAAAAAACAAAAAAAAAATCGGATTACTATAATAATATTAAACCCATAGTTTTTTCTTGTTCAGAGAAAAATAGTGTAAACTCTCAAAATAATAAATATATTAATAACCACATTAACGCAACAAATTTTATAAACAGAACTATTAATCCATTAGAACAAACCAATGATAAATGGTTTATTAATTTGACTGATGTAGATATTCCAACTGATGTCACAAATTTATTGCAATTAGGTAGTGATTTTAGCCTTCCTATTAATACTGATAAAAAAACAGCTGTCCATAAATTTATTAAAAACATAGAAAGCAATTCGAATAACATAACTAATCTCACGACAATAAGAAACATAGCTATTCCACAGTTCTTTGTTTTTTTAATCAACAATACTAGGAAAGACATAATAAATGACAAACTTACTTTTATGTACAAAAAAACCATGACATTTTGTAAACAAAATCCCAGCATCATTTTCACAAGAGCAGACAAGGGAAACACGACCGTAGCAATGACCAAAGAATTTTATATAGACAAAGTTGAAGAATTATTAAATGACAAAGATAATTATATGACAATCAAAAACAATCCAATAATAAAAATAGAAAAAGACCTTAACAAAAATTTAAAACAATGGTTAAAAAATGAATGGATCACAAAAAAAGACTATTATTGTTTAAGTTCCAGTGATTCATTGCTTCCTAAAGCATATGGCTTGCCCAAAATTCACAAGGAAAATGTTCCATTCAGAGTAATAGTATCGTCGGTCAATACAGCACTACATCATTTAGCTGCATATTTACACAACATTTTAGTGACAAGTTTACCCAAAGGGAAAAGTCATGTTAACAATAGTTTTGAATTGTGCAACGCTTTGTCTGATCTTAAATTAAATAACAATGAAACAATCGTATCTTTGGATGTGATATCGTTGTTCACAAATGTTCCTGTGGACCTTGCAATAGACAGCATAAATAATAGATGGCATTACATTGAAAACCACACATCAATAGACAAAAATGAGTTTGTTAATGTAATTAAATTCATTTTGACTTCAACGTACTTCACATTCAACGAAACGATCTATAAACAAATACATGGAACTCCTATGGGATCGCCTTTATCTCCAATTATTGCGGATATTGTTATGCAAGATATAGAAACTAGGATTCTTGAAACTATAAAGGTTAATATAAGGTTTTACTATCGCTACGTCGATGATATCTTGCTTTGCTTGCCGGAAGATCAAGTCACATATCTAGTAGAAAAATTTAATGATTGTCACGATAGATTAAAATTCACAATAGAAAGAGAGGATAACCGTAGCATAAGTTTTTTAGATATCTCACTCAAAATTATAAATAACATAATATACATAGATTGGTTTCAGAAAAAAACATTTTCGGGTAGAACACTCTCATATCATTCAAATCATCCTATATGCCACAAAAAAAGTGTAATATATAATTTAGTAGACCGGTCAATATTATTATCACATCCCCGTTTTCATAGTAAAAATTTAACATTAATCATAGAGATTTTATTGAGCAATAGTTATCCTCTTGATCTCATTTTCTCAGAAATCAATAATAGACTGAAGTTCCTTATTGTTAATAGATTAAACAAAGAAATGACTCAAGATATAAATAACGAAATCATAAATAATGACAATAATAAAAAATTCATAGCGATACCTTATATTGAAAGAATCTCGGAACTAGTAGCATCAGAATTAAAGAAATCAAATATAACAGTAGGATACAGATGTCTAAAGAAATTAAACAGAGTCATAAAAACGCAAAAAGACAGAGATAAGCTCCAAAATAATTCAGGGGTCATATATAGGATTTCATGTAATAATTGTGATGCTACATATGTAGGACAGACGAAAAGACAATTAGGTACAAGAGTAAATGAACATAAAAATAATATTAGATTAGATTCAGCAAGGCACTCGGTGGTTTCTGATCATATTGTAAAATTTACACACAATTTCAATTGGAACGACACAAAAATCCTAGACTATGAAAAGAATTATTATAAAAGGTTGATATCAGAAATGATATATATTAAAGAAGAAAACAACAGTATCAACCTAAAAAAGGACACCGAGCGTCTTGACGGTTCTTATTATGATATTCTAAAAAAATTGTCTACGTCATCTTAAAAATTGGGTATATATACAGCGCGCCGACATTGTAAGATACAGATATCGAATTGTTTTTTAAAAAAGTACACATTGTGACTATGTTAAGTAAAAAGAAATAATTTTTTAAAAAAGTGTTATGTTCGTTGACAAAAAAGTAAGTTAATACTATTTATTAAAAGTCTAAATGTAATATTTGAGCGGATATATTAATTTGTTCACAGTGGTTACATAATATAACAGCATCTGACGCTCTAACTCATGCCAACATACATGAATTTGTACTGCGTTCGTCATATAATCTTATAATTGTTGTATTTATTTATGATGTCGAAATGACTAAATTAATTTTTTAACATATTATTAGGATATTGAGAAAGACTGTCGTACAGTCGAAACGTTTATCTGAACTTTTGTATAGTATGAAGTAAATTAATAAATAAATTTTTCAATTAATAGCATATAAGCTCGTTAAGTTGGCCTTTTATTATATCACATATTTTAAAAGTATACCATGATATATACATATAAGTATTTATTTGTCTTATATTTAATACATAATTATATATAAAGTTTTATTACATATTAAAAACTTAAGCCACCAGCTCGCAATCGACAAGTTGGTGCATGTCGAAAGCGTTGCTAGCGCGTATCGCATTCGACAATTCTCTCGCATTCGTTACAGTGGATATTGGCAATATTGGAGAATTGCGTATGTTTGATATCGACCGTTGCGATGAGCCTCGTCAATCGATTGAACATTATTTCGATGCATGAATCGAGCTCGAACATACGACGTAACGTCGATTCGACCATCATCATGCGCACGTCCGCCGATTCGAGACTTATGAGCTTGTTGTCGTTTATCTTGTGAAAACGTACTGTTAGCGGCTCGACACTTATGAAATTATACACATCGTTGCTGGGAGAGTCATTGTTCAGATAATTGTGAATAGCGTGACGTTGCTCGTAGAGTCCTTTCCACGTTTCGAGAGATAGTATTAGCTGTTTTCCTCGATGATCTCCTATGGCGATCTCCACGTAACTCGGCGGATCCACTCTGATGCCGATTTCGAGGAATTTGAATTCCGTGGCCGTCAATGCGTATCGTTTTCCAAGTATACGAACCACACGAGACTCCAGCGAAACGCTGTAAAAATTAGATAAAAATTATAACTCGTAAAAAATCGTAATTTGATAAAAAAATAGCTATCCATGAATTCATTAAGGACATAGAAAGTAATTCTAATAACATAATTAATCTCACGAAAATAAGGAATATTGCCATTCCACAGTTCTCTGTTTTTTTAAATAATAATACCAAAACAAACATGATACATGACAAACTTACTTTTATGTATAAAAAAAACTATAAAATTCTGTCAACAAAATCCGAATATTATTTTCACAAAAGCAGACAAGGAAAACACAACCGTAGCGATGACCAAAGAATTTTATGTATGTAAAGTTAAGGAATAATTCAATTCAATTCAATTCAATTCAATTCTTTATTCGTCCCCTAAGGGATTGAAGGCGCTTTTGAAGGAGCGTTCCCCAACCTTACAACCTCTTACAATGTTACTTATATCTACTCTTAACTCTACTCTTACATCTAATTTACAAATAACTTAATTCTACCTTAACCTACTTATCTACTACTTTAGAGAGAGAAAGAGCCGTCCCTACCTATCGTTTCGCTTCGGCTTCCGATTCCCCATACATTCTCCACCACCTCATTCATACCTCACTCATTCTCCTCCTCATCCTTCCTTCCTCCTTTTCCCCTCCCTCCCTCCTTTCTTCCGTTCTCCCCTCTTCCCTCTTTTTCTCTATTTCTCTCATCCATCCTTCCCCTTCTCCTCCTTCCTGCAGTATTTCCTTCATTCTTTCCCACCAGTTTCCCTTCCCCCCTTCTCCCCCACATTCTCCTATCACATGCTCCCATGTTTCATTTTCTATCCCGCATAACCTACACCTTCTTTTCCCCTCTTCTTCCCAGTATCTCGCCCCCCTCATCTCATTGTTCATTCTGAACCTGATTATCCTTCTCCATCTACTTTCCCCCCATCCCTTTCTCAGGTATTCCGGTAAACCCTCCTCCTTCCATTCCCCATACCATCTATTATATCTCGACTCTCTTATCCTCTCCCACCTTTCCTCCTTCTGCCTTTCCCTGTCTTTCTGTTCCCACCCCTCATATACTTCCTCTCCTCTTCCCCTTTTTTCCTCCATCTCTTTCCCCTCTATTCCTCTTTCTTCCCAGAATTTCCCCCTCTCTTCCTCCCACATCGTTCTTTCCTTTCCTCCCCTTATCCTCTCTTTCATATCCTCAAAACATTTCCTCGCTAAACTTCCTCCCCTCCCTTCCTCCAACTTCCTCTCATACCCTACCGCCCTCCTTCCTGCCCTTATCCTAAATTTGTCTTTTCCTATCTCCTCTCTTACCATATACCCCGGCGTGCACCAGTCTACTCCTAACGTCCACCTAATAAGTTAAGGAATAATTAAAAGACAAATGTAATTACACAATAATTAAAAACAATCCAATAGTAAAAATAGAAAAAGATCTAAATAAGAATTTAAAACAATGGTTGAAAAATTAAATTAGATCACTAAAAAAGAATATTATTTTGTAAGTTCTAGTGATTCACTGCTTCCCAAAGCATACGGCTTGCCTAAAATTCATAAAGAAAATGTTCCACTCAGATTAATAGTTTCATCAGTTAACACAGCATTACACCATTTAGCTACACATTTACACAATATTTTAATGATAAGTTTACCTAAAACGAATAGTCATGTGAATAATAGTTTTGAATTATGTAACACATTATGTAATCTTAAATTAACCCAGTAAACACTCAGGGATCATTTACGTAATAATTACATAATGTTTTATATGTATATATTACAGATCATCATAACGAAACTGTGACGTATCGTTTATGTCAATAACGTAATGAATCTATAATTGTTACATAGAATTGTTATATAATTTTAACGTTACTTTGTTATGTAACATTTATGAAATTTGGTGAATGTAAATATGCATTCTCTAAAAGTTTCGTAAATGCTACGTAATTTTGATGACATAATTGTAACGTTATGTTAAATACGTAACATTTAAGTTTCTTTGTGAATGTAAATGTGCATACTCTAAAATTTTCGTAAATGCTACGTAATTTTAATGATATAATTGTAACGTTATGTTAAATACGTAACATTTATGTATTTTGGTGAATGTAAATGTGCATTCTCTAAAAGTTTCGTAAATGCTACGTAATTTTAATGACATAATTGTAACGTTATGTTAAATACGTAACATTTATGTTTCTTTGTGAATGTAAATGTGCATACTCTAAAATTTTCGTAAATGCTACGTAATTTTAATGATATAATTGTAACGTTATGTTAAATACGTAACATTTATGTATTTTGGTGAATGTAAATGTGTATACTCTAAAAGTTTCATAAATACAACATAACTCTAATTACGTAATAGTAACGTTATGTTAAATACGTAATATTTATGTAGTTTGATAAATGTAAATGTGCATACTCTAAAATTTTCGTAAATGCTACGTAATTTTAATGACATAATTGTAATGTTATATTAAATACGTAATATTTATGTATTTTGATAAATGTAAATGCACATACTCTAAAATTTTTGTATATACTACGTAATTTTAATGACATAATTGTAACGTTATGTTAAATACATAACATTTATGTATTTTGGTGAATGTAAATGTGTATACTCTAAAAACTTTATAAATACGACATAACTCTAATTACGTAATTGTAACGTTATGCTAAATACGTAATTCATGTATTTTGGTGAATGTAAATGTATATCTCTAAAAATTTTATAAATGCTATACAACTGTAACGACATAATTGTAACATTAGTTTAAATATGTAACATTGACATTTTTTTATCGACATTAATGTATATATTCAGTAAAAACTTTATAACCGTTATACATAACGAAATTTGCGATATCACATTAAATATAAAAATGTATGTAACTTTGTTGACATCTTTGAGCGTTCTGAAAAAAGGGCATGCATATATCAATGAAAAAAGTATCTGGCAATACATTTTTGAATATTTTCTTAATATATGTATAATTACTTTCAATATTATTTATTAACGTCATTAAATACTTTGTGAAAAAATGGAATTTAATATAATTATTATATATATGTGTATATACATAATCAAATATTTCGAGTTCATTTTTTTATAAAGTACTTAATAATGTTAATATAAAATTATAAATGTCGGAAGTAATTAATACACATCAAGAAAATGTTCAAAAATGTATTCTATATAGATACGTTTTTTCAATGATATTTTATTTCGAACGCTCAGACATCAACAAAGTTACATATTTATTTTTATATTTAATGTGATATCATAATTTTGTTATTATATTGCAACAATTACACGGTTTTTACAGATATGTATACGCATTGGTGTCAACAAAATAATGTTATTACTTATTTAAAATAACGTTACAATTATGTCATTAGAGTTACGTATAGTATTTATTAAGTTTTTAGAAGATACACATTTACATTCACCAATATATATACGTAAACATGACGAATTTAACATAACGTTGCAATTATATCATTAAATTACGTAGTATTTTCGAAACATTTCGAGTATACACATTTATATCCACCAAAATACATAAATGTTACATACCAAAATAACGTCAAAATTACATAACAATTCTATGTAACAATTATAGCTTTATTACGTTATTGACATAAACGAAACGTCATAGTTTCGTTTTGATGATCTGTAATATATACATATAAAACATTATGTAATTATTACATAAATGTATTTTTTTGAAATTATTTATGTTCTTTGTTTTTTAAAACGCGTAATTAGCAAATTAGATTTTATCTGCATTATGCGTCTTTATAAGTTTATGTGAACTCGGCCTTCTGATTAAGTTTGCTATGATTGGCTTAAGTGTGTGCAAGTGCGCAATCGCAAAAAGTGTCCCGCGCAGTTCGCGCTTTACTTTCAATATGGCAGCATGTACGAATACGGTAGTCATACATGCTTGAATGTCGTCTCGAAAGTAAGAACAGTGTAAAGATTTTGGTAAGTATAAGATAAGAAATAATTTAACATATTAAATACTAATAACTGATAATGATTGCGTTATGTTAAAATATTAATATAAATTTAACATATATAAGATAGGCAATAAGAGCCAAATCGCGGATGACAGTGCGTTATTCTAAACGAAACTAAATTTTTTCGTTAGAATTAAATACCTGTGCACAAGGCATCAAATTTTTTACTTGGACACTGCCAAGATATACAATTGGAATAATCTCTACAAGAGATTTTTAATTCCATGTATCACCTATTCCCCCTAAAGAAAATAAAGTGCGAGAGAAAAATATAGATCCGAAAGTCGCAGAATCGGGAATCGAACCCGAGACCTTTCGCTAGTATGCTTATACTGCATATAATATTAACACTTTTTCAAGATCTACATCTTCATTATACAATGAATTACAATAGTTAAAGCTATCATATTTATTTCAATATTTTACTTGAATAAAATTTGATTCGCAGAAAATTAATTCAAATCAAATAACACTAAATTAAAAAATTAAGACTCATGTGTAGAAAATATTTATTAATTATAAAGATTTTCTTTTATTTGCAATTGAGCTATACTATAAGAAAATTCAATAATAAATTTTTAACATATGTGAAATATTTGGAAAAAATATTATATCTACAGTTTTTCTAATGCAATGGTTTCCTGGTCAACAAAATTAGCTATTTGATATTATTTATCATTGAAATTACCATTACAATCATTATAAAAAAATTATAGACCAATATTTTCTATTAATGTTTTTTTAAATATTCAAATTATATTTTATTTGTTTTAATCAATGGATTTATTTAGATTGAAAAAAAAACTGTACATGTCTCACTTGTTAAAAATATCTTATTTATCAAAATATCTTTTATTTTACAGATAAGTTTTCCATATATACAGTATCATTGCTCGTGATAAGGATATACAACGGCGTGCACACAAGGTTTTACGTAACACACGACTGCATATAAATACAGATATTTGGTGAACACACCTCATTTTACCACTTCATAATTTTCATATTTGGTGAGTACGATTCATTTTATTTTAACCTCATATTTCCCATATCTTTCGCATCATTTTTTGCACGAGCATATAATGAGAAAAACAGTAATCTTATTTGCATTGCCTTTTTGAATTATCAGAGGCTTAAACATTTCCAGTATAAATATATTGGTCTTTTAGTACCATGGCGAAATAGTTTGAGTGATGATATCTTTGTTGCATTTTTCACGTGTTAATTCTAACGAATAAAAAGTCGCAATATAAACAAAAATATTAATAAAAATCAAATAATTATACAGTACATTTTATGCATATTACCATTATTATGATAAAATATAATTTAAAAGTATCTGATACGTATCGGATACTTTTAAAGTATCTGAGTATCTGTATCAATATACATTTTGATTTGTGTATCTGTATCTGTATCTAGATATATTTTTTTACACGTATCTGTATCTATATCGAGATACATTTTAAATGTATCTTACTCATCACTGATGTATATATATGTATATGTAAATGTGTATATATAATTATAAAATACCAGGGTTGGGAAGTAACGAGTTACTTGTAACGAAGTTACAGTTACAGTTACTTTTTTTCGGTAACTGTAACTTAACTTCGTTACTTTTCTCCATCTGTAACTGTAACTGTAACTTAGTTACATTTTTTTAGTAACTAGTAACTATTTTAACAGTTACTTTATTAATTACTTTTTTTGGAAACATTCGCTAAAAGTATCGTTTAAGTATGGTAGCCGTTATATTGTTAAATTAAATTTTGATAACAGTAGCATATATATATATATATATATATATATATATATATATATAGATCTTCATATATAATTTAATTTTTTACCTAAAATTTTTATTTTGTGTACATAAAATAATACAACACATAATTACAATCGACCAATCACAGTCAAGTATTTAAAAAAATTCTTAAATGTAATAATTAATCGATTTGCTTGCGACTTTGCGATTACAATTTAGTAAGTTACCATATATAACTATTTTTACTGTTGTATATAAAGGTCATTCATACATTGATGGTAATCGCAAAGTCGCAAGCAAATCGATCAATATTACATTCAAGAATTTTTTTAAATACTTGACTGTAGTTGTGCATAATATGTAAGCTCCTTATATTTAAAATAATGTATAATTATTTTTAAAAAGTAATTGAAAAGTAACGACTCGTTACTTTTTAATTAACTGTAACTGTAACGAGTTATTTTTTAAAATTGATAACTTGTAACTGTAACTAGTTACTGTTTCAATAAGATAACTGTAACTGTAACTAGTTATTTTTACAAAGTAACTTTTCCAACCCTGTAAAATACTATATATGAAATCTGTCCATATATAATTACATATAATTAAATATATAATTCCATATAACACAGAAAGATTGCAGACATAATTAAAATGTTACAGTGATGCAATTTACATAATATAGTCTTATATATGATATATAATCTATAATTTTATATAAGATCATTTTACAATATGTAAATTGCGTCACTAACATTTTAATTATGTCTGCAATCTTTTTATGTTATATGGGATATAATTAAATCTAATATATGGACAGATTTCATATGTAGTTTTTAGTTTTATACAATTATATATATAATCAATTTATATATATGATTGTATATAAAAAATTTTTACCGAAATGAAAAATGTATTTAAAATATTATTTTAGATTATTAGAGTATTATATAAGATTTCTAGATTATTTCACTATTGTTAGCATTAAATTTTTTGATATAAATGAAATACTTAAGGAATGTGAATTACATTTTTTTCTATTTTTTATTAGTATCCGTTAAATATTACGTAAATTATATTTTTATTATTGGATTAGTTTGTATGAAAGAAAACCTGCAAAAGTCCACTTTAAAAATATTTTTTATTTATCAAAATATTTTTATTGTCCAGATAAGCTTCCTATATACAATCTCACTGATAAAGGAGAATATAACATAAGCAATAAAGGCGACGTATAAGGCATATCCAATAATCTATCTTCGTACATATAATCGCAATTTAGCTTTTCTGTTTCTTTATAAGATTATATCATGTCCAAGTCAAAATTACGACTAGACATTACTTCTTTAACGCCAAGGCAGCGGCGACGTATTTTTTTTTTAAAATTCAATAATATTTGCCAAATGAATATTGAATCAAATTTGGAAGTTCAAAATAATATAAGTGGATCAAATGGACCAGAAAATATCGAACAATTACCTCAACAACAAAATGTACTAAAGGAAATTAATTTTAATTATTCCAATGTAATGCATACTCACAAGATTACTAAAAATGAAGATGATTTAATTTTCAAACATTTGAGAATTGGTACTGATAATAATAGTTCTCATTCAAGTATTTTAAGTGATGAATTTTCTAATAAAACAGATATTATTAACGACATCCGATTATGGGCTATTGAAAATCATGTCAGTCATTCTGCTACTAGTAGTTTACTGAAAATTCTAGTAAAATATGGCCATAATCTTCCTCTTGATGCTCGAACTCTGTTCCAAACTCCCAAGCAAGTAGACATTATTGAAATGACACCAGGCAAATATTATCATGCAGGTTTAAGTGATAGTTTAAGAAAATCTATTCGTAAGCATTATTGTCAAAGTAATTTACCATCTCAAATAAATATTAATGTGAATATAGATGGTCTTCCTTTAACAAAATCTTCTGGCAGTCAATTTTGGCCTATTTTAGGTAGTATAGTTGCAGATTTTTACACTGAACCGTTTATAATTGGTGTTTATCATGGTTTTCAAAAGCCAAAATGTTGCAATACTTTTCTGAAATATTTCAAGGATGATTGTCTTGAAATTTTTCGAACTGGTATTGTACAGTATGGCAAAAAAATAACTGTAAAATTGAATGCATTTATCTGCGATGCTCCTGCAAAATCATTTATCAAGGGAACTAGAGAACATAATGCGTATTTTGGATGCGGTAATTGTATTCAAGAGGGAGATTACGTAGAAAATCGAGTAACGTACCCAGAAATTAATGCAATATTAAGGTCAGATGAATCATTTAAATTAAAACAACAAGAAGAACACCATAAAATGACTTCAAATCTTGAAGACTTAAACATTGGAATGGTTACTCAATTTCCTTTAGACTACATGCATCTCGTACTATTAGGAATAATGAAAAGATTATTGCAGTTTTGGATTAAAGGCAAACATAATGTTCGTATGGTTGCAACTCAGATAACTCTTGCTTCAACTTCTTTATTATCTATGTCATCATTCTTACCCAAAGAATTTGCTAGAAAACCAAGGAAATTAGATGAGGTCGATCGCTTTAATGCCACCGAATTAAGACAATTATTATTATATACTGGGCCAGTAATTTTTTTGAAAAAATTACCACGCGATAAATATGTTCATTTTTTGAGTCTAAGTATAGCAATTCGAATTTTATGTAGCAAAAAATATTTTGTACAACTGCTTGATTATGCACACAATTTACTATTGTATTTTGTTGAAAATTATGGCACATTATATGGTTGTCAATATATATCATATAACGTTCATAATTTAATTCATCTGTGTTATTATGTAAAATTATGGGGAGTGTTAGATGAATTTAGCGCGTTTAAGTTCGAAAATTACATGCAAAAAATTAAATCAAAGATAAGATCTTCAAGTCAACCATTAGAACAATTAGCCAATCGTTGTATAGAAGAAGATAATTGGATATAACAAATGTAGAAAGATTTATCCAATATCAAAAAGTACGTATTATAAATGGCAGAAAGATAATAAAATCGGTTCAATGCAAGGGTTTTCTATCTAGTACAACGAACCTGCTGATAATTGTTGTTCTTTATTAGATGGTACAACGGTTTTCGCTTACGAAAATTTATTTTAAAAATAAACAGATTATGTTACTGCTAAAAATTTTTTAATAAAAAACTTTTTTCCCCCAATTCCCCCGACTCTTTCAAAAAAGGGTTTTTTAAACAAAATTAAAGAGTTACAAATGGGGTTAAATTTCTATTCCATTTTTTTATTTTAAAAATTTTAAAGCTTTAAAATTTTTTTTTGGGTTTACGAAGAAGCTTGTTTTTTCCTTTTTTACCCCAAACCCAAAAAAATATTTTTAAGGCAAATTCTTACTATTTTAAATAATTTTAAATTTTAAAAAATATTAAAAAGAAAAATTCTTAACAAATTTCCCCTTTTTAACAGAATAATAATGGGGAAAAATTTTCGCTGTCGAAAATTTTCCCCAACGAGGAAATTTTTAAGAAGAAATTGATCAAAAATTCCATCTTTTGGCTTTTTTTTTAATTTTAAAAGAAGCTGGGGGGGCCTTGGAAAAAAAAAGAAAAACCTTATTAAAAAACAAATTCCCCCGGGTTTTTAATTTTTACCCCAAAAGGGAAAATTTTTCCCCCCTTAAATTTCATGGATATATGGAAAGGGTTTAATTTTTTTTTAAAAATTTTTTGTAAGGGTTTTTTTAAATTTTTTTAAAAAAAAATTAATTTTTAAAAGGGGTTTTTTTTTCCCCAATTTTGATTCATTAAAGGAAGCTAGACAGAGACCCAAAAAACTATTCTTCAAGTGGGGGGGAAAAAAATTAAAGAAATAAAAAATTTACGCACAAGACAGTTGAAAAAAACTGTTTCCCCACAATGAGTCTGAATCTGTTTCCCCGTTTTACTCCCGTTAGTTATACCAAACCCCAAAATTCTGAAATTTTCAAAAGCCCGCAACAGTAACAAAAGTAAAAATATCGCAATGTTATTAAAATTATCAGTTGCAGCAAGGTTTGACCCCGGGATTTTGGGAAATTTGTATCACTTAAAAAAAAATTTTATTTTAAAAATTTTTAATTTTAAATTTTTTTTATTATTTTCAAATAAAGTTTTTTTTTTTAAAGTTATTACGTTATAAAATTTTTATTATGTAAATAAAATAATTTTCTTTTTAAGTTAATTTTTAGGTTTTAGGGTGGGAAAAAATAGGTTTAATTTTTTTAGATTTTGGTTCCCCAAAAAAAGGAAAAAGGTTTTTTAAAATTTTTTTTTGGGGGTTAAAAATTTTATTTCTTATAAAATACTTTTTTTCATTTTTGGGGCCCCCCTTTATTCAAAAATATTTTTAAATTTTTGGGGGATTTTTTTTAAAAATTATTATACGCCCCGTTTCCCCTTACCCCTTTGGAATACAAGATTAAAAATTCATTTAACAAAATAAAAAAAAAACAAAATAATAAACCTAAATCCAAAGGAAAATGGCAAAGGGGTTTTACAAATTTACATTTTAATTTTTTCCCCTTTTAAAAAATTTAAAAAAAGTAACAGGTTTTTAAAAAAACCTTTTAGAAAAAGTAGAGGGGACAACAAATTTTTTAAATTTAATTTAGCTTTTTAAATGCAAATTTCATTTTTAAAAAGAAAATTTTAAATGTATTAAAAGGTTAATGGGGTTTTTTCTAAAAAATTTTTGTATAATCTCGCCAAGGGGGGGAAAGGGCGGGGCCCAAGGGGGAAAAATTTAAAAATTGGGGTTTTTCCGAAAATTTATTTTTTCCCAATTTAAAATTTCCAAAGAAAAATTTGGAAAGGATTGCGAAAAATTTAAAATTATAGCTTAAGTATATATTTTAATTTTGGGGAATTTTTAGGTTTTAAAAAAATTTTTTTTTATTTATTTTTATAAACAAGTTTTAAAAAAAAAAATTTAATTTTTAAGTATTGGAATATTTCAGCAAAAATTTCCGGTCAACATTTTAAATTTCCCCAACCCCAAAGGGGAAATTTAAAAAGGTCACCCAAAAAAAGGTTTGCCAAGGTGGTTTGAGGCCCTTTTCAGAAAAAAAATTTCGAAGAAATAAATCCAAAACATTAAAAATTAGATGCTTTGTTTTTTTTAAAATTTAAAATTTTTTTTCCCTAGTGGGGGATTTTAGCATTTTAATTTTTAAAAAAATATTTTTTTTCCTAATTTTTTTATTGAATAATTTTAAAAAATTAAGTTTTTAGATTTTTTTGTTGGGAAATTCAATAGTCTTTTCCCCTTTTTTTCTTTTTTTTGAGTTTTTTAAATTATATATATTTTTTATTATATATATATAATATTTTATATATATAACGTTTCCCGGAATTAAAATTTTTTTTTAAGGAATTTTCAGGGGTTAGGGAAGCATCATTTTTGATATTTGAAAAACAATTTGGGGTTTAATTTTTTTTGAATTACAAAAAGTAAAACCGTTTTTCCCCCCTGCAATTTGAATTAGTTTTTATTTTGTTTAAAAATTTAAATTTTTAAATATTTTTTTTTAAAATTTAAAAAACTAAACCCAACCCCAATCATGTATTTTTAAAAAATTATTAAAAAAATTACCCCCCTGGGAATTAAAAAAATAAAAATTTTGGTGAGTGGTTTTTTGAAAAGTTAAAATTAGTATTTTTTTTTAAATAATTTTTTAAAAAATTTTCTTTACGAATTGTGTGTTTTGATTTTTTTTAAAAAAAGGGGGTTTTCGGGCCCTTTTTAAAAAAATTTTAATTTGTTTTGGGTTTGGTTCCCACAGGAAATTCAAGGTTGGAAATTCACTTTGTGTTTTAAAAGGGTGGGTGGGGTGTATGGTGTAAGATGGGGTGGGGGAAAGGGTAGAGTAATGGGGGGAGGGGTGAGCGGTAGAATGTGTAAAGGGGTTTGTGGAGGTGTGTGGGGATGGGGATTTTGTATTATGTGGGGTTTTTAGGGTGCGCGCGAGTGTATGTGTATGTGTGAGTGGTGTGTGGAATGTGTATATATGAATAAGGTATGTATGGGGTATGTATGAGTGTGATGGGTGTGTGCATGTGTGGGGTGTGTGTGAGTGTGTATATGAAGTGTGACTGTGTATGGAGTGTGTATCAGATATGTGTGAGTATGTATGGAATGTGTATGAATGAGATCAGTATGTGTGTGGAATGTGTGAGTGTATAAAGTGAGTGTGTATGGAATGGGTATAAATGAGATCAGTATGTGTGTATGGGATGTGTGTGAGTGTATGGAGTGAGTGTGTATGAAGTATGAGTGTGTATGGAATGTATGTGTGTGAAGTGTGTATCGGATATGTGTGAGTGTGTATGGAATATATATGAATGAGGTCAGTATGTGTGTGTGGGATGTGTATGACAGACACACATTATATACATACTTACACACATTCTTAAAAAACACCTCCCCCCACATATAAATTATATATATATAAATTAATACAATTGTCGCTCGTATATTGAAAACAAAGTGATAAATATAAGGCCAACTTATCGAGCTGAATATTCGAGATGTTCAGTCAACTACCATTTATTACATGTATAAATTATAAAACTACAGTCATTATATTAAAACTAACGCAAATTACAATCATTCTATAAATATATATATATATATATATACTACACATTTATACATCCACACTTATACATTACACACCTCCGCACACACCATGCACATCACACATACCCTATACGCACTCATACACACACACACACACACATGCCCCCCCCCCCACACACACTTCTCACACATACACCTCCTTATGTACACATACTTTTCACACATATATACACCCCGCACACACCCATACACGTTCACACACATCGCACACATGCTCACACGTACCCCACGCTTACACACACCCATACTCTACACACACTCCACACATACTCACACATTCCATACACACACACATCCCACACATGCTCACATATACCCTTCTCCCCCCACACACTCCACACACACACACACACATACACACACCCATACACACATCCCACACACACACACACCCATACACGCTCACACACAGCTCACACATGCTCACACGTACCCCACACACACCTTACACACCCATACTCTACACACTCCACACACACTCACACATTCCATACACGCACACATATCCCACACTTATTCACACGTACCCTTCCCCCCACACACATACATCTCACACACACACACACACACACTTGCACACACATACACACACGAAGTGTAAGTCCAACCTTGTAATCTTTTTGTGGGTAATACCAATATCGACAACAAATACGAGGGTTTTTTTTAGAAAATAAGCCTGAAAATGCCTATTCATTTCAAAATATCATAACTCAGAGAAACACAATCCACATAATGTAATATTTAAAAACGCATTTTGAAAGGGAAATGCTATATTTTAATACAATTAATAAAATTGATAGAAAATGAATTCTTTTTCTCCTCGTGCACGCCAAAGTTAAAGTTTTTTCTACAATTTTGTAAGGCTTTCATTGTAGAATAGCGCCGTTTGCAATAAATCTTTTAGTAAATCTTTGTAGGGAAATCTCCATTAGAGCATTAGAAAGTTGGAGTCTCATACTTGAAAATGCTTTTTGATATACTGCTCTACGATCATTTTTTGTAAACATACATGAATTTGAATTTGATTCTTTCTAATTTTGTGACCCTAATTTTGTTGCGAAGTGTATTAAAATATAAGCATAATTTTCTGCTTGTTTATTATTATCAGTTATTTAGCAGTTGTTTATTATTTACAGCTATAAATATATATTAAAAGTTTTCTGTTAAAAAGAATCTGTAATATAATTTAAATTATATTATAATTTATCATTATGATTGCGAATTGAAAAAAAAACAGTTTTATAAACGTTAATTAGTAATGTTTGTTGAAAAATTCATTTTTTAACAATTTATAAAAATAAATAATTGTTAAAAAAACCAATATTATATTGTTATATTTATATACATATATATACACGATTTTTAAAAAATATCTTAATAATATAGATTATATATATATATATATATATATATAATTCTTTTAATTTAATCAATTAAAAACAGCTCATTAATAATTTCATCCAATCAATAATTTTACGCTGTTAAAATTAATTTTTATTTACTAAAAGTTGATGAAACTATTGATTCTTAAAAAGATTACTGATATAGATAATTAAGGCAAAATTACGTATTATATAGCAACATTATCCTGTATATAATATGTAACAAAATGACGTAACAAATATTTAAAATTTAAATAAATAATTATATAACTATAGCAGAATAGTCTCTTTATTTTAATCATTGATGCATATATATATATATATTATAATATATACATTTATCGATGATTAGACTGAAGAAAGATTGTTCTGTTATAGTTTTGTAATTTTATGTTTAAATATTAGTTATTTGTTACGTCATTTTGTTACATATATATAACATAATGTTGCTGTATATAATACGTGATAATTTGACCTAAACATTACCTATAAATTACATAATGGTTACCAGAACAGAGAATATCTGTTCTGTAAATGTTACAAATAATATTTAATAGGTTCTGTTATAGTTACGTAATTTTATACCTAAATTTTATGTATTTGTTACGTTATTTTGTTACATATTACATACAACATAATGTTGCTGTATACAATACGTAACATTTGACCTAAACATTACCTATAAGTTACATAATGGTTACCAGAACAGAGAATATCGGTTCTGTAAATGTTCTGTAAATGTTATGTAAATGTTACAAATAATATTTGATAGGTTCTGTAATAGTTACGTAATTTTATGTCTAAATTTTACGTATCTATTACGTTTAAATTTTATGTATCTATTACATATCATATACAGGCATAATGTTGCTGACATTTCCATCTAAACGTTACTTAATAGTTGACATAACGGTTACCAAAACAGGGAACAACCGTTTTGTATATTATCTGTAAAAGTTACAGAACAGTGTTTATTGGGAAACAACAATGAAATAATTGTATCATTGGATGTAATATCGTTGTTCACGAATGTACCTCTGGACCTTGCAATAGACAGTATAAATAACAGGTGGCATTATATTGAAAACCACACATTAATTGGCAAAAATGAATTTGTTAATGCTATTATATTTATTTTAACTTCAACTTTCTTTACATTTAATAATACTATTTATAAACAAATTTATGGAACCCCTATGAGATCTCCAATCATAGCAGATATTGTTATGCAAGATTTAAAAATTACGATACTTGATAAAATTAATGCAAATGTAAGATTTTACTATCGCTATGACATTTTAGTTTGCATGCCGGAGGATCAGGTCTCATATTTAGTTGAAAAATTTAATGATTATCACGATAGACTAAAATTTACAATAGAACGAGAGGACAACCGTTGCATAAGTTTTTTGAACATTTCACTCAAAATTATAAATAACATAATTCACATTGATTGGTTTCAGAAAAAAACATTTTCGGGTAGAACACTTTCATATTATTCAAATCATCCTATGTATCATAATAAAAGTGTCATATATAATCTAGTCGACCAATCATTACTATTATCACATTCTATTTTTTACAGTAAAAATTTAACATTAATTATAGAGATTTTATTAAGTAATAGTTATCCTCTCGATCTCATTTTCTTAGAAATTAATAAAAGACTGAAGTTTCTCATAGTTAATAGATTAAACACCGAAATGACTCATAATACGAATAACAATGACATAAATAATGACAACAATAAAAAATTTATAGCGATACCATACATTGAAAGAATCTCGGAATTAGTAGCATCAGAGTTAAAGAAATCTAATATAACAGTAAAATACAGAAGTTTGAAAAAATTGAATAGTCATAAAAACACAAAAAGACAGAGATAATCGTCAGAATAATTCGGGTGTCATATATAAAATATCGTGCAATAATTGTGATGCTACATATGTAGGGCAAACTAAAAGACAATTAGGCACAAGAATAAATGAACATAAAAATAATATCAGATTGGATTCTGCAAGACACTCGGTGATTTCTGATCATATTGTAAAGTTTACACATACTTTTAATTGGAACAACACAAAAATCTTGGATCACGAAAGGAATTATTATAAAAGGTTGATATCGGAAATGATATACATTAAAGAAGAAAAAAAACAATATCAACTTAAAAAAGGACACCGAGCGTTTTGACGGTTCGTATTTTGATGTTTTAAAAAAAATTGTCTATGTCATCTTAGCATGGCGGTATATATACAGCGTTCTGACATTGTAATTTACAGATATTGAGTTTGTTTCTTATAAAGTATACATTGTTTATAATGTTTTTCAACAAGAAATATTTTAAAGAATTTTTATCGTCTCGACATAGATGTAAGTGATCACTATTTATTTAAAAATCAAATATTTAATATTCAGGCTAACACATTAATTATTTCACAGCTTATTACATATCATTATTACATCATGGATTACAAAATTAGACGTTTATTTAAAAAGAACTACAGAAATTTGATGTTCGGGATTAGGCTCTTTAACGACTAATTCGAACGATCAGCCGTAATTCAAGCCAACAATTATAAGGTGTTCAAAATTGAGAAGAAAATTAATAATTGTTTAAGTCTATAATTTTAGTCTAAAATCG
>NW_028190107.1:0-5444 GCF_048542155.1 Nylanderia fulva | reverse complement strand
CGTTATAGAAGATCGCAAGTCTTTTAGGGCTAATGAAATAAAGGGATATGCTCGTTTGTTTAAGGTAAATTGTGCTCACTCCCCACGATATGTCGTGGTTTTCGGGATCCAAAGGGGCCCTTCAGGGGTCGGAAAGTTATTACTTTTCGCCCCTTTTCGCTTACGGCCAATAGCTCGCCCGCGAAAACTTGAAGAAGTAGGCGGGTTAGGTTTCGCTGGGACGATGGGGGGAATTTCTTTACGCGTCACATGCCGTAAAAAAGGGGGAGGGGGTATTTGACCTCGAAGGGCGGATAGTCCAAGTGTTTCCCCCAAAAGACCCCCTTGGACTATCATAATTTGGGTTCCGTTTTGGGAATGGGGAGACCCTTTTTGTCGGAAAGCGCCCCCGGGGTGCGGAAAATTTTTGCTGGGTATCGTATTTTTCCCCCGGCTGGATTTATCTCCTGGCGAAATCGTTCGATTTTGGGCTATGATCGCTTAAGTGGTTTTTCATTGCTACCATGTGATGGAGTTCAAACTTTTTTCCCATTTTCCTTTTTTTCTTTACTACGAGGTTACCGGATTTTTCGAGGTCTTTTCCCGAGCCCGTTTTTCGCGTTCAAACGTTTCTTTCTGCTTTTGAAGCATCTCGGATTGTTCGCGTCCCCGGCTTCCTTGGCATGTAATTGAGCACAATTTTGTTATTTTTATTTCGTGGCTTTTTTTGTACCCGTTTTTCCCTGTTTTTTTCCATCGCAAATATTAACTCTTCCCCCCCGCGTCACCAAATTTTGTTCGTCTCGGGGGGGTCGGGTGCGAAAATTGAATGCAAGCTGGGTTTTTTCCACGGACCCATCGCTATTACGGGTAGGCAAAATCTTGCGATTCTCCCCGGGGATCCCGCGTCTGGGGTTTGGGTTTGGAATGGGGTGATCGATTTTTGCGGGGGACCCCCGTGACCACTGTAAAAAAGATAGCTTGTCGTTGCTCTAGGGGAAAACGTCGTTGGGGTTGCGTAAGAAAATCTTCGTACTAAACTACAAAGCTCCCCAAAAATCCATTCGCGTGGGGGAAAGTCGGAAGTTGCAGACTCCGCAATTTATTCGATGGGTGTTCCCCCCTAGATTAAGTATGCTTCCGAACCCTTTAAAAGAAATTTTTCGAGATCTAGGTGGGGATACGAAATGCAGAGAGCTGCCTTAGTCTAAAAATGGAGGGTACCCGAAAACTTGGAAATAGAATAAGGGTTAAAAACGGACGAAGAGATTAACTTCTGGGGGAGGAGTTTACCTCTAAGGGTGAGTGGGCACATTTGTTTTTTTTGCGTAATCGAATTGATAATGCTCATTCGCTCGTAGTTTCGGTAAACCCCATTTTCGAAAATTTATGTCGTCGCAAACCGCGGTATTGTTATAAAACAGGGAAAGGGTCCAGAAAGGTGTCGATAACCCTTTTGGTAAAGAACGTATGTGGGTATTCGTGGGTAATGTGGGAAAAGAACGTTTTTTGGAATTTCGAACGTGGGTAAAGAACGTATGTCGGTTAATCGGGGAAAAATGTTGGTAAATCGAAGTTTTTCTAAATTGATTATTGTTTAAAGACTACCTTTTTTACGGTTTTCGAATTTTTTTTTTTGAGACACAATTTTTAAGAGATTGAATTTTGCGTTTTTCCGTGTTAAAATTTCCCGAAGTGGCCCGCATGTGGTGGTCGACCCTAGTTTTATAGCCCGACCTTTTTTTTTTTAAGCTCCGATAAAGAAAAAAGAAAAAAATCTGGGAAATTTTTTTCTATTGTTTTCTTCCACGGGGAAGCGTCTCTGAATTTCTAACACGCGCGATTCCTTGGGTTTAAACGTGAATTTCACTTACCTTTATACACTTTCTTGATCGTGCGGCTCGTTGGAGGTAGTGGGCGGCGAGGGTCTTCACTGGGGTTTTTGGCGGCGGCGGGGCGTCGGGGTTTTGGAACTTTTGGGTTCCATTTCCCCCTGTAGGAGTTGTCTTTTGTTATTTTTTTTAAAAGTTAAAAATGTTCTGATTCGGGATCGGTAAATTTTCCCCCGGGGAATTGAAAATTTTCCTCGGCGCTGATTCGCGATAAAGTGGGTTTAGTTTTCTTTTTTTTTGATTTCCTTCTGCCGTGCGTTTTTAGGCATATTAAATTTTTGAGCTCCTCGAATATTACTCAAAAAAGGAGGGTTGTAGCGGGGGACCTCACTATCTTCCTTTTTGGCAAAAACTGAGAAGTTAATTTTGACTGTGATGACGGTGGTCCGCTCCAAAAAACAGTTTGAATTTTTCTGAATTTAAAAGCCGTATACAAAATTTTAAAAACTATGTATTTTATCACGGGGGTGGAAGTTTTGAAAAATACTGAACCTAGTTTTTACCAAAAGAATACATGATTTTTCTATGTAGTACAAAAATTTGAGACTAAAATTTAAATTTGAATTTAGATTTAGCTTAAATTTAGAGTTAGAAATTTTTACTTAGAGTTGAATTTTAGAATAGTGGTACGCCGGCCGTATAATTTTTTCGTTTCTCCAAATTTCCTTTAAAAGCTATTTGAAAGCGCGCCAAGCGGCCATGAGTTTTAAATCCGCCTAGAATAAGCTGGCGCTTCGAGCGCCAAGGGTCTCCCACCACGGTTTAGAGCCCCTTCCGGGAAATTTCCCCCCCCTCCGGCCCGCCGCAGGCCCCAGCCGCCCCAAACGGGACCTCAGAGCGTCCAATTTTTGGGATTCGCGCCGACCCGAACAGTATAGTCCACTCTAAAATTAAACCCAATTTCCAAAATTCTAAACCAACTCTAAAATTTTAAAATTTAACTCTAATAATATTCTAACTCTAAATTCTAAGTCTAAATCAAATTCTAATTTTAAAATTTTATTCGAATTTTGTACTACTAACGAATAAAACGGGTTTTTTTTTGAAAACCCAGTTCAGTATTTTTCAAACTTCCACTCCTGATAAAATACATAAAACGTTAAAATTTTTCATCGGCGTTTGAATTTAAATAAATTTAAACGTGTTTGGGGGGGACCACCCCTATCACAGTCGAATTACATTCTCACATTTGCCCAAATGGGAAATTTATAGTAGGTCCGCCCTTCAAACCCTTTTTGGTAAACATTCAAAGGATGCATCAAATTCAAAATTCCTAAAACGCACCGGGGAGGGAAAGGAAAAATCAATTCGAAAACTAAACCGACTTTTCGGAATCAGCGACCGAGGGAAAATTTTTCCCAAATTTCCCCGGAGTGGAAATCAGGCCCATCCTGAATACGGAAATTTTCAAAAATTAAAATAATAACAAAGCGAACTCCACAGTGGAAGTGCATACCCAAAAACGTTCCCAACAAAGACGCCTGCCGCCCCAAACTCCCAGTGAACCCCTCCCCAGCACTCCTCCAAGTACGAGCCGACACGATCAAGAAGTGCTACTAAAAGGTAAGTGGGAAAACACTTAACCTAAAGGGAAACGGGTGTTAGCAATTCAAGACGCTTTACCCGGGAAGAAACTTTAAAAAATCTCCACACTTTTTCCTCTTTTCCTCGCACTGCGGGAAACTATAAAAAAGGGGCGGGCTATAAAACTGGGTCGCCACCACATCGGGGCCCCTCTCGGAATTCTAACACGGGAAAACGCAAAAAATTAATTTTTAAAAAACTTTGTGTCTCAAAAAAACTTTGTAAAACCCTACAACAAAATAGTATTTAAAAAATAAACTTTGGAACACCCGATTTTTCCAAAAGTATACCGACTACGTTCTTTTACGAAAATCTTAAACCCAAAGATTTACCCCCCGGTTTTACCCACGGCCTTTAAACCGACGACGTTTTCCCTGTTGCCGACGTTATAAAACGACCCACATCGACTCACTTTACCGACATTTACCGACCTCTCGACAACGTCCGGTCTCATCAACCATCTACGATCGAACAACGCATGATCTTTTAATACAACTAACGTGGCAAGTATAGATGTGCCCAATTCCCCTTTAGAGGTGTAACCCCTCTTCCAGGAGTTAATCTCCTAATACCCTCTCGAGCCTCCGTATTACTGTCAAGTCGGTATCGGGTACATCCATTTTGAAACTAAAGCCGCTCTTTGTCTTTCATGCTTCGCAGCGTTACCTCGAACTTCTCAATTGTTTCTGGACGCGGATCCGGAAACATAGCCTAACCATAGGTGGATTATTAGTTGGGATAGTTTCGGAACTTGCAGCAACCGCCTCACCCTCTCATCGGGCGGGTGACCTATGCGAACTTTGCGAGTCTGTATACGAAGACTACTCGCTGTAAACCCAGATAGCGTCCCGGCGAGGATAGAAGACGGAACCACGATCATAACTGTAGAATTACAGATAGGCTCCACGCCGTAACTGCTACTTTAAGGGTAACACATTCTTTCCCTTTCCTCCGCATCGTGCAACCTTTGTCGGAAAACCCTTCGTCGTGGGTATCCCCGGAAAAATTTCCGTAATACGACGTTGTCTCGCGCAATAGTTCGAGTACGTGCAACGCGAATCATACACTCGCGAATAACACGCCGCGACTGCGAACGGGACGTAACACTATACCACAAGGGAGAGACGGCATTCGCATCCATACCTATCAGCAGACGCTTTCTCCCGGCCGTCTCACTTACTCTGTCCATGTACGCCAAGTACGGCTCGATACACTTACCATACTGGCAATACATGGACACCACATACATTTCGCCAAAGTCCCCCTTCAACCACACACTCACACCAAGCTTATTCGTACACTCTCTCACGCACATCACGTCTAACCTAGAGTCATTTACCACCCACTGCTGCTTTCACCGTCCCACTTTCGCACACAATCACATCCAAACCTATGGGCAAGCCCACCACATGTCATGCCTTTCATACGGTTCTTGCAGCAGTGTTACACTCACTCGACGTTCGCGCATCATCTCACCCAGATCACACATAATTGCATACGCTCTTTGGCAGTTATACTGCACCACATTCACGCACCATTCATTCGTCATTTATTCTTGCTTTCTCTCTCTCTAACGCTCTCACGTATTCCGGACACACTTCGGACAGAACCGAGTGATCACATTTGCTCCCTCTCAGTTTACAGTTTCTACACACACTTTCCTTTTTACAATCTCTCATCATGTGTCCTACACATCCACATTTTTGGCACAGTCTTCCTTTTCGGTGCATTGCCGCATCATGTGCCCAAATGCGAAGCACTTCTAGCCGCACGGAATTGAGCAATAAAGGTCTGTGATGCCCTTAGATGTTCTGGGGGCCCCACGCGCGTTACACTGAAGGAATCAGCGTGTGTTCCCTGGCCGAAAGCCCGGGTAACCCGCTGAACCTCCTTCGTGCTAGGGATTGGGGCTTGCAATTGTTTTTCCCCTGAACGGAAATTTCCCCTAAGCGCGAGTCATAATTCCGGTTGATTCGTCCCTGCCCTTTG
>NW_028190106.1:0-5458 GCF_048542155.1 Nylanderia fulva | reverse complement strand
AAAAACGGTTTTTTCCCGACGCCGCGGATCGGCTCGCCGGGTTTCCAGGATTCGGGGGAAAGGGGAGATTCGGGCTCGTTATCCTTTTTTAACAATCTTTGGTTTTTTAAAAAGAAACAAGTAAAAAAAAGGTTGGCAAAAAACCCTAAATAGAGAAACTTTACACTGGTATAAACAAAATTTTTTTTTGGCTAAAGCCCAAAATAGAGAAAATTATGACTATCGGTATAAACAAAATAAGGAGGCGTATCCCCTGTAGGGGGCCCCGGAAAAAAGATTTAAATTCCCGGGTAAAATTAGAAAAACGGGTACGGGGGCGTTAGCCTAGGCAGGAAAGAAACCGGAAAAACGGGAAAAACCGGGGCGAAAAGACGAGAAACCCCGTCCCCGTGTATGCAGGAAAGAAAAAGGGGAAAACCCGGGAAAACCCGCCCCCTTAAAAAAGGGAAAAGGGAAAAAAACCGGGGTTTCCCGGCGGGGTGCGGGAAGAGACCGAAAACCCGGGAAAACCCCGGCGTAAAAACGAAAAAACCCTGCCCGGGTGTAGCAGGAAGAGCCCGGAAAACCCGGGAAACCCGGGTAACAACGAAAAACCCCGTTCCCCGGCGTGAACGGAAGAGAGGAAAACCCGGGAAACCCGGCGTAATACAAAAAACCGTCCCGGGTTGCGGAAGAGCCGGAACGGGAAACCCGGCGTAACAACGAGAAACCCGTTGCCCGGCGTGTAGCAGGAAGAGACCGGAAACGGGAAACCCGGGTAAAAACGAGAAACCGTTGCCCGGCGTGTAACAGGAAGAGACCGGAAAACCGGGAAACCCGGCGTAATGACGAGAAACCCGTCCCCGGTGTATGCGGAAGAGACCCGGGAAAACCGGGAACCGGCGTAAAAAACGAGAAACCCGTTCCCCGGGATAAAGGTAGGAGGCCAGAAACCCGAAAAAACCGGCGTAACAACGAGAAGCCGTTGCCTGGCTAGGAGGTCCGGAAACCAGGACTGGTCCCGGCTATCCGTCGAGCCGGCTTATATACCTGCGGCGGTTCCCCACTCTACCTCGAGGCTGTGGTGGGGGTAACGCCGGCGTGTAGTGGGGCCTCTGGGGGTTGGGGGGGGGCGCCCTGGGGTAGGGTGCCCCGTGTATCAGTTGTGATTTTGTTTTAGGGGCGCCTTAGGCGCATGGGCCTCAAGTGGCGGGGGTGATCGGCCCGGGGGGCGTTAAAAACGGCAAAGCCTTTACACTCCCCCTCCCTAGACGGCGGATCGACGTGGGGGGCCCAAATCGGTAAAAACCCCGTATCGGCCCCCGTCCAGTAGGGGGGGGGGTGGGAAAACTTCCGAGTGGCGGGGCGGTATGGCGCGGGAGGAACCCCCGGCGGCGGGCCCCGGTTACGCCCCGGGGGTTCCTCGTCTCCTCCTGGGATGTGCCTTGGGGTTTCCTGCACATGGATGGGGGGCCCCCAAATCGTCCTGGGCGTCTGGGTAAAACGAACGGGGGATACGACCCTTTCCGGACAGTCATCGGCCCGGGCCTTACGGGGGGGCCGTTGGCTTTAAACGCTTTGGCCCTTTGGGGAAAAGGGGGGCGGTCGCTTTTCCGGGGGGTTTTCGCCCCAGCTGGGGGTCCCCAAGTCTCTTTCCCCTCGGGTTGAAAGGTTCTTTTGCCGGGGGGAAGGGCCCCCGGGCGAGGGGATTCGGACCACCTTGTAGGCTTTCCCCCAACGGGGTCTGGGGGTGCTTCCCCCTGGTGCTGGTGGGTTCTGGTCAAATTTTCCTGGGATGTGGGCGAGCGAGCCCGGGGCCCATGCAGGATGTAGGCCGGAGTGTATCCGGGGGCCCAAAGGGGGGGGCCCCCGGTTTTGATGGCGAACTGTAAGGGGGGATTCGCTGTCCCAGTCTTTGTCCCGGGGCCCTACGTACGGCTGTCATTTTTTAAACCCGGGAGGGTTTTGCTCCTTACCGGTTTCATTGCGGAGTGTACCCCGGGGGATGTCCGATTTTTGTACCCGAGGAAGCTAGCAAGGCCTTAATGCGTTGCGCGACGAACTGAGTCCCGTTATCGGACCCCAAGGGCGACCGGACACCCCCCCGGTATATCGGGGGGGTCGGTGAGGCTCGGGCTACGGCGGGGGCGGGGTTTACTAAGGGGCCCATTTCGATCCCCCTTACTAAACCGGTCTTGTATGGTTAATAGCCGGGTTAGGGCCCGCTAGTGGATGAGGCAGGGGACCGATCGGGGTTAAAAGGGGGCTTTTTCCCAGGGGGCGCGGACAGGGGGGGCCAATCATCCGCCCACCCGGGTTTCGTTGTTGAGGGCCCTTTGGCCGCGCAAATTAGGGCCCCCTCGGATTTTTAGGGCCCAATTTTTCCCAAAAACATGCCGGGCCCAGTAATATAGCGGGAAACCCCCCCAAGGTTTGGAAAGCCTAGGTGCCCGGGGGCCGGGTCGTCGTGAAATTCTCAAAGAGGGCGGGTCTTTGGTCTTTTGGGCCCAAGCATTTTTTTCCCCAATTGCCTTCGGCGGGGGGTTTCCCGGAATCCGATGGGGGAGTATATGCTGTACAACTTTCCCCCTGGATTTTATGGGTCCGGGTAAACGGTCAGATGTCTCGTACTTCGGTATTTTTCCCGGGGGTTACCCCCGGGCATTTCGGCGGGTCACCGCCAAAGCTTCCGGGGGGGGGAGAGGGAAATCTGCCCCCGGGGTTTTAAAGTCCCCCGCGCCGGTACTGGATGTGAAATCATGTTTTTAAAAATGAAAAATCCAGGGGGCCAGTGCCCGGTAGGGGCCCTCGAGTTTTTGTAACCACTTTAAAGTTGGGGGGTCGGTAAGACGGTGAACGGTAGCCCTGAGGTATCCCGCATCCGGCGTATCCCCCCCACGACAGCCCAAACACTCTAGTTCGGTAGGTATAATTTTTCTCGGCTGCGTTGAGGGTCCGGCTGGGGGAAAGCAAAACCCCCCTCCCTTCGCCGAGGTTTGGGGTTTTTTAGGCCCCAACCCGTGGGGCTGGCGTCGGTTGTATAGAAAGGGTTTTGCGCAAAATCTGGACAGGCGAGGACAGGTGCGGTGGTTAAGGCCTTTTTTTGTTTTGGGAAAGCGGTTTCTTTTTCTTTTGCCCGGGGTTTCCGCGCCGCCCTTTTTTTGTGAGTCGAGTGAGAGGGGCGGCCCATGGTGGAGAAGTCAGCGATGAATCGGCGGTAAAGACCCCCTACCCCCCCCCCCAAAATTTCCCAAAACCCCGCGGAGGGTCGTGGGGGGGGCAATCCCGGGAAAGGTCGCACTTTTTCTGGGTCCCTCCGGATTTTCCCCTGCCGTCGATAACGGTCCCAGGTACCCCGACTTGGCCGGCCCAAAAAAGTGACAAAAATTTTTGGGTTTAGGCGGAGTCGGGGTCAAAAAAGGGCGAAAGAATTTTGGGGCCCAAAAAGGGTAGGTGCTCCCGAAAGTAAGGGACCCGAAAAAAATATGTGTTTAAGTAGACGAGGACGTGTGGTTCAAATCGGGTCCTAGCACGGTGCGAGCAGCCGTTGGAAGTGGCCGGTGCTGAATGCAGCCCCCTTGGGATGACGGGGGAACTGCATCCCCTCTCCTGGGGGCCCCCAAGGCGGTTGGGGGGGGGGTCTCCGGAGGGTTTGTGGCACCTTTTTAATACCCCCGGTAGGTCCAACGGGAAAAAATATGTGCGCCTCCCAGCATCTAGGTGGCGGCAATGTGAGGCAGGGGTAGCATCTTTTTCTGAGGGCCCCGTTTTTAAAAAGGGGACGTCTATACAAATCCGGTTTTTTCCCGTCTTTTTTCTTTTCCAGCACTATCGGAGAGTCAGGCGCTGGTGGAGGGGGGGATGACCCTTCGGCTTCCATCTTTTTGGGCCTCTTGGTCGATCACGGTTGCCCTGGCCGGATTTTTGGGGCCGAATCGTTTTTTAATGGGGGGGCCCCGGTTTTTGCCGAATTTGGTGTTTGGCTTTGTCCCGGGGCGGGCCGCGGGCCGATTCGAACTTTTTGGAAAATTGTTATTTTGAAAGGCCCCCAGCCTTTGCGCCTCGGGGGGGGAGTTTGGGGTGATACTGGCGTCGCGATTCCATTTTTGGGTTTTTGTCTCGGGACAGGCCTGGGGGGGGGGCGCAGCTGATCCTAATTTCGCCCCAAAGGGTTTTGCCTATTAGTAAAGGCGGGTTTTCTAGTTGTGGGGGAGTCGGAGAAGCGGGGGGGTAAGGGTTTTCCTGTAACCTGACCCCCGCTTCGATGGTCTCGGAATGGGGGTTGCGTCCGTCGGCCCCCCCCCCCAAAGGGGTACCGGGCTGGGGCCCCCGATTCGGGCTAGAAAGGGTGCGGTTGATTTGGGGGGCCGTTTCAGCGTTTACGAATGGATTTCCCGAGCCCCGGGAAACGAGGAAAGGGCCCCCCAAAAGTTGTCCGGCGATCTTGGCCCGGGGGTGGGTCCGGGTTGTATTTTTGGCCGAGTTGGCTGGGGCGACGGGGCCCCGAAAGTCTCCCGGGCCCCCCCCCGTTTCCCCTCGGGGGGGTGGCAAACACGGGTGAGGGGGCCCTCCCGCCACATGGGGGGGGTTAGCTTTTTCGCTTTGGTTGGGCTTCCCGGTGGCATTTCGACGTTGATAGGGGCACAGGTAGGGAGTTAAAATAGCGCGGGGTTTTGCCCGAAAAATCGGGGAGGGTCGGCGGACCCCGTTAAATTTCCCTTGGCTATCGTTTCCCTGTTTTTGGGCCCAAGGCAATAGTTTGGTTTTTGAAAATTGATTTCCCCAAACGGGGCATTGGATAGGTTTTAAGCGAGTCGGGACTCCACTGGGCGGCCCTGTTCGGGCGCCCGAACGGTTACCTTTTTCCCCACGCCGCGGATCGGTCGCCGGTTCCAGGATTTGGGAGGGGGGGGGGATTCAGGCTCGCTTTTCCTTATAACAAGTTTTGGGTTTTTTCAAAAAAAAAAACAAGTAACAAAAAAGATTTTTGGCATAAAGCCCAAAAAAAAGAAACTTATTGATATCGGTAAAAGAAATGTTTTTTGGATAAAACCTAAATAGGAAATTATTGACTATCGGTATAAAAAAATAGGAGGCGTATAGCCCCTAGCGGTGCCGGAAAAGTTTTCAAATTTCCGGTATAATTAAAAAAACGGTTAGGAGGCGTATAGCCCATGGCAGGGAAAAACCGGAAAAAACCGGGGGAAACCCCGGGGAATGACGAGAAACCCCCCCCCTCACCGGTGTATAGCAGGAAGAACCGGAAACGGGAAAACCCGGGGTAACAACGAGAAACCCGTCCCCCGGGGGGAGAGGAAGAGACGGAAACCGGGAAACCCCGGCGAACAAAGAGAACCCCTTGCCCCGGGTTAGCAGGAAGAGACCCGGAACCGGGAAAACCCCCGGGGTAAAAACGAGAAACCCGTTTCCCGGGTGTACAGGAAGAGACCCGGAAAAAGGAAACCCGGCGTAACAACGA
>NW_028190105.1:0-5472 GCF_048542155.1 Nylanderia fulva | reverse complement strand
CCAACCCGTTCCGGCGTGTTGCTTCGCCGGGAAACGAGAAATTTTCCCAAACCCGTTCGCGGCGCGTTTTGCTTTCGCGGGCGAGCGAGAAATTCATCCAAGTCCTTCGCGGGCGGTTGCTTTCGGGGCCCGAGCGACAAATTTTTCCAATTTTCGCTCGCGGGTGTTGCTTTCGGGGGGCGAGCGAGAAATATTTTCCAACCCGTTCCGGCGTGTTTTTTTCGCCGGGCGAGCGAAAATTTTCACCCAATCCTTTGGGGGGCGGTTGTTTTGCCGGGCGAGCAGAAATTCTTCCAAATCCTCGGGGTGTGTTTTCGCCGGGGGCAAAAAAATTAATCCAAGCCCTTCGCGGCGTTTTGCTTTCCCCGGGGGCGAGCGACAAATCTTCCCAGTTCGCTCGGGGGTTTGCTTTCCCCGGCGAGCAGAAATTTTCCAAGCCGTTCGGGGGCGTGTTGCTTTCGCGGGGGGGGAAAGAAATTCACCAAAGTCCTTGGGGGGGGTTTTTGTTTTCGCGGGCGAAGAAAATTCTTCCAATCCATTGCGGCTGTTGCTTGTTGGGGGCGCCCCTCCGGGGCACGCGCCGCCCGTACCCCAATCCGATGGGCGGGGTTTTGTTTTGGTTGGGGGGAGAACCTCCCCGCACACCCGCTTTTTCCCCAAATTTCCTCGCGGCGTTTTGTTTTCCCCGGGCGAGCGAAAAAATTTTTCCAATTTCGCTCGGGGTGTGTTTCGCCGGGGGGCGAAAATTCTTCCAACCCCTTTTCGCGGCGTTTTCTTTCGCCGGGGAGGAGAAATCACCCCAAGCCGTTGCGGCGTTTTTGCTTTCCCCGGGCGAGCGAAATTTTCATCCAAGCCCGTTCGCGGCGTGTTGTTTCCCCGGGGGCGAAAATTCTCAGTTCGCTCGCGGCGGTTGTTTTCCCCCGGGCGACAAAATTTTTCCAAGCCGATGCGGCGGTATTTCTTTTGGGGGGCGCACCCCCGGCGGCACGCGGACCGTCCCCAAGCCCGACCCGGGGCGTTCGGAGTAGGGGGGGCGACACCCCCGGGCCCGCACAACCCGTTTTTTCCCAATTCGCTCGGGCTGTTGTTTTTTCCCGGGGCGAGCGACAAATTCTTCCAAGTTCGCTCGGGTGTTGCTTCCCCGGGCGAACGAAAATTCTTCCAAGTCTTCCGGGTTTTTGTTTCGCCGGGCGAGCGAGAAATTTTTCCCTAGTCGTTCGCGGCGGTTGCTTTCGCGGGCGAGCGAAAAATTCTTAAAGTCCTTCGCGGGGGTTGCTCCGCCGGGCGGCGAGAAATTTTCCAAGTCCTTTCGGGCGCTTTTGTTTTTCGCCGGCGAGCGAAAAATTATCCAAGTCCGTTCGCGGGTGTTGCTTCGCCGGGCAGCGAAAATTTTTCCCAAGTCCGTTCGCCCCTTTTGTTTCGCCGGGCGAGCTAAAAATTATCCAAGCCGTTGGGGGGTGTTGTTTCCCCGGGCGAGCGAAAAAATTTCCCAAAGCCCGTTGGGGCTGTTGTTTTCGTTGGCGGGGCGAACCTCCGGCGGCACGCGCCACCTACCCAAAGTCCGTCGGGCTGTTGTTGTTTTTCTTTGGGGGGCGACACCTCTGGCCGCAAAAAACCGTTTTTCCCAAATTGCCCGCGGGTGTTGTTTTCCCCGGGGGCGAGCGACAATTTTTTTCAATTTCGCTCCGGGGGTTTTGGGTTTCCCCGGGGGCGGGGAAATTTTTCAATTTGGGTTCGCGGCTTTGGGTTTTTTCCCCCCGGGGCAGCGGAAAATTCTCCAAGTCCGTTCCCCGGCGGTTGTTTCGGCCGGGGCGGCGAAAAATTTTCTCCGTTCGCGGCGTGTTGTTTTTCCGGGGGGCGAGAAATTCTCCAAGCCCGTTCGCGGCGTGTTGTTTTCGCCGGGCGACGAGAAATTCTTCCAACCGTTCGCGGCGTGTTGTTTTCCCGGGCGGGGAAATTCCCGTCCTTTCCCGGGGTGTTGCTTTCCCCGGGGCGACGAAAATTTCCAAGTTCGCTCGGGGCGTGTTGTTTCCCCGGGCGGGCGAGCGAAAATTCTCCAATCCGTTGCGGCGTGTTTTTTCACCGGGCGAGAAAGAAATTATCCAAGCCCTTTTCGCGGGGGTTTGCTTTCGTTGGGGGCGACCCCTCCGGCGGAGCCCCGCCGTCCCACAAGTCCGATCGCGGCGTTGTTTTCTTAGGGGTCACCTCCCCCCGCAAACCCCTTTTTTTCCAAGTTCGCTCCCCGGCGTGTTGTTTCCCCGGGCGAGCGACAAATCTTCCAAGTACGTCGCGGCCGGTTTTTTGCTTTCGCTGGGCGAGCGAAAAATTCTCAAGTTCGATCGCGGCGGTTGCTTTCCCCGGGCGAGCGACAAATTCTTCCAAGTTCGCTCGCGGCGGTTGCTTTCCCCGGGCGAGCGAGAAATTCTTCCAAGTCCGTTGGGGGGTGTTGTTTTCGGGGGCGACGAGAAATTCACCCAAGTCCTTGGGGGCGTGTTCTTTGGGGCGAGCGAAAAAATTTCCCAATTTCCCTTTCGCGGCGTTTTGCTTTCGTTGGGGCGACCCCTCCGGCGGCACGCGCCGCCCGCACCAAAATCCGATGGGCGTGTTGTTGGTTGGGGGCGACACCTCGGCCGCAAAAGCCGTTTTTCCAATTTCGTCGGGCTTTTTGCTTTCGCCGGCGGGGGAAAAATTCTCCAATCTTGCGGGGCGTTTTTGTTTCGTTGGGGGGGAACTCGGGGCCCCGGCCCGCCCTACCACAAGTCCGATCGCGGCGTTTGTTTTCATTGGCGGCGACATCCGGCCGAAAAAGCGTTTTTTTAATTTTCGTCGCGGGTGTGCTTTCCCCGGGGCGAGCGAAAAATTCTTCCAAGTTTTCGGGGTTTGCTTTCCCCGGGCGGCGAGAAATTCACCCAAAGTCCTACCGGCGTTTGCTTTGGGGGGGCGAGAAATTACCCAAGTCCTTCGCGGCGTGTGCTTCGCCGGGTGAGGAAATTTTCCAAGTTCGCTCGCGGCGGTTGCTTTCCCCGGGGAGGAAAAAAATTTTTCCAAGTCCGTTGCGGGTGTTGTTCCCCCGGGGAGCGGAAATTACCAAGTTCTTTCGCGGGGTTCTTTCGCGGGCGAGCGAAAAAATTCTTCCAAGTCCGTTGCGGCCGTTTTTGTTTCGTTGGCGGGGACACCTCGGGGCACGCCCCGCCCGACCACAAGCCCATCGTGGCGTGTTTGCTTTCCATGGCGGGCGACCCCCCGGGCCGAAAAGCCGTTTTTTTCCAATTTCGTCGCAGGTGTTGTTTTGCCGGGGAACGCCCAAAATTTTTCCCAAATCCTTGCGGCGTTTTGTTTTCCCCGGGGGAGGAGGAAATTCACCCAAAGTCCGTTCGGGGCGGTTGCTTTCGCCGGGCGGGGGAAAAAATTTTCCAAGTCCGTTCGCGGTGTTGTTTCCGGGGCGAGCGAGAAATTTTTCAAGTCCGTCGGGGGGGTGTGTTTCGCCGGGGTGCGAGAAATTCACCCAAAGTCGTTCGCGGGGGTGTTGCGTTCTCGGGGCGAGCGAGAAATTTTTTCCGTCCGTCGCGGCGTTTTTGTTTCCCCGGGGCGAGCGAGAAATCATCCAAGTCCGTTCGCGGCGTTTTTCTTTCGCCGGGGGAGCGCCCAAATTCTTCCAAGCCCGTTCGGGGTGTTGTTTTTGGGGGGCGAGCGAGAAATTACCCAAGCCCCTTCGGGGGTTTTTGCTTTCGCCGGCGAGCAAAAGTTTTCCCAATCCTTGGGGCGTGTTCTTTCGTTGGCGGGCAAACCCTCCGGGGGCACGCGCCGCCGTCCCCCAAGTCCGATCGGGGGCGTGTTTTTTGGTAGGGGGGAACCCCCCGGCCACAAGCCGTTTTAAGTGCCCCGCGCGTGTTTTTTTCCCCGGGGCGAGCGAAAAAATTTTTTCCAAAGCCCGTTGCGGCGTTTTGCTTTTTTTGGGGCGGGCGACACCCCCGGGCGGCCGCGCGCCCGTACCACAAGTCCGTGCGGCATGTGCTTTCGTTGGGGGCCCACCTCCGGCCGCACAACCCGTTTTTTTTCCAATCTCTCGCGTGGTTGCTTTGCGGGGGAGCGAGAAATTTTCCAAGTCCGTCGGGGCGTTTGTTTTCGCCGGGGGAGCGAGAAATTCATCCAAGCCTTTGGGGGTGTTGCTTTCCCCGGGGCACGAAAAATTTTTTTCCAAGTCCGATGCGGGTGTAGTTTCTTTGGGCGGGCCCCACCCCCCGGCGGCACGCGCCCCCCCGTACCAAGTCCGATCGCGGGTGTCCTGACGTGGCGGGCGACACCCCCCGCCCAAAGCCGTTTTTTCCAATTCCTCGCGGCGGTTGTTTCGCCGGCGAGGGGACAAATTCTTCCAAGTTCGCTCGGGGGTGTGTTTTCGCCGGGCGAGGAGAAATTCTTCCAAGTCCGTTGGGCGGGGTTGTTTTTCCCCGGGGGAGCGAGAAATTTTTCCCAAGTCCTTTCGCGGGTGTTTTTTTCCCCGGGCGGGACAAATTCTTCCGTTCGCCCCGGGGGTGTTGCTTTCACCGGGGGAGGAGAAATTCTTCCCAAATCCTTTGCGGCGTTTTGTTTCCCGGGGGCGGGAGAAATTCACCAAGCCCTTCGGGGCGTGTTGTTTCGCCGGGCACAAAAATTCTTCCCAAGTCCGTTCGCGGCGTGTTTTTTCGTTGGCGGGCAACCCCTCCGGCGGGGCGCGCCCCCCGTACCACACCCACGCGGCGGTTGCTTTCATGGGGGGGCAACCCCGGCCGCATGGGGGAACTTTTTGGGGGTTTAGACCTTTGAAGAGGGGGGGGGGGGGGGGGGAAAATCGGGGCGGGGGGGGTGACTTCACCGGGGGGGGGGGGTCTTATCAGTAGATAAGTTATCTTTTTTATAAATTATCAGATAACCATAAGGGGATCATGTTACCTGATATATTTAAAAAAGAAAGATGGGGTCTTTATTGTATTTTTTTTAAAAACAAGAAAAGAAAGATAAGGGGGCCCGCTTTGACGGTTTCAATTTTTTCTCCGAAACCCAAGATAAGATAAGCTAAGTTTTCAATCCAGAAAAGCGGCGTTTTGAAAGGGTATCAAAAAGCGGCGTTTTTGTAAGGTAAAAAGTTTTCTCCGAAGTAAGATAAAAATTTGGAATGGTGCCGCAAAACCCAAAGCTAGCGCCGACAATAAGGGGGGTTGCGTTTTTTCATCAAATTTTGAAAGAAAAAAATTCTGCGAATGGCTGACCTTTTCAGGCCGGCGCCAAAATAAAGGGGTTGGTTTTCTTCTTTAAAATTGATAAGAAAAAAATTTGCGAATTACTAAAAAAAAAAGTTCGCCAAATACGGGTTATCCCCGGTTTTTCGACATTTGCGGGGCTTCGATCCGACGGTGTAAAAGAAAGGTAAGGGCGGCCTTATTAGTTTTTAAAGAATTATACGATTCTAAACGAAGAATCACACAAATTTCCCCG
>NW_028190104.1:0-5480 GCF_048542155.1 Nylanderia fulva | reverse complement strand
ATTGTTTATCTTTTGTTTATAAACATAAACGTATGAAGAGAAAGAAACGCAACCCCCCCCCCCCCCCCCGAATGTCGGCAGCCCTTTGTAATAGATATTGTTTATCTTTTGTTTATAAACATAGATAAGCTTATCTGCTGATAAGACCCCCCCGCCCGCGTGACGTCATACCCCCTCGCCCCCGAAAACCCCCCGCCCCGCACCCCCCTCAGAGGACCCGGGTTAGAACCCCCCTAGTATTCCTACTACCCACAACGGTAAAATGTTGGGTATGACAGCGCTACTTTCGATTTTAACGAGCTTTTCGTCGTCGTCATTATATTGTATCTTCTGTAACCGTCAATTATTTTGATACCATCGGATAGATAAAAATCCGAGAAATAGGGCCGATGTAAGTGGCCGACGGCACACCTTCGGCGGGATAGCGGGAAAACTTGAAAAAGACACCAAAATTGTATTTGCTTGGGCGCCAGGCGCGAGATTCGCACCACTCTAAAAATTCACAAATCGGCAAGAGAACCTTCATAAACCGTAAATCATCCCGCAAATTTCCGCGACGGCGATAATCGACTTGCTCAAGTCGTCAGGAGGTAGAGGGGGGGAGTTCGGAACGGGAGAGAGAGCGGAGTTCGAGAGTGGCTATTTAAAATCGCTCAAATGTAATAATCATTGAATATATTTGAACAATAAGGTGAACGAAGAACAAACAGAAAAAAATATAAAGTTTGAGTAATATGTTGTACAAGAGTAAAAATATTTTTTCGATAAGTAACGGATGGAGCTCCGCACACTGATCGTTCGTGGCGGGCAGAGAGTTTATGTGACGCCGAAAGACAAAGAAAGCGAAGCCGTATTTTTCATTCGGAACGACACTGTACGGCTTATGTACGGCCGAGACGCGGCGCGTTGTTATGATCCCGCGTCTTTGAGGCGATCCGACGCGGAGATATCAGGTGACACGCGGGACCCGGAAGTAAACTTGCGTGCCTACGTGTCGAATAATTATTAACGCACGAGACTTTATAAGGTCCGTGCGAAGCAATTGATTCTAATAATTTTGGCAATACAAAACCTCCCGTAAACTATAGTAGGTCCCGCGCGAGTTTCCCTGAGATCGGCCACGCTGGTCGTCCTCCGCACAATGTCACAAAGATCGAAAGGATACTCGAATAATAATATGCGCGAGAAAGAATACGCTATATTTCTCATACGTGACTATAGATAAGATTATTCTCTACAATCTTTAACTTCTAACGGACGAAAGACGACACAATAATTACGGGACGAGACTTTAATTCTAACGTCAAGATATAAAGAAATCGCGGCGATTGTCGGCATATCCGCGGGAGAGAGAGCCTCTCTTAATATGCGGCGCGGAGGAAAAACACGCGGTCGGTCGGGCGCCGGGACAAAATTCTACGCGGAATAAATCTCTCAATTCTCTCGTAATATCGCGAAATAACACCGGCGAATACTTGATAACCGGCCGCGGCCGTGACACACGTCTCTCCCGAATATATGACTCGAAAATTAGCGACTTTACAAATGTAGGGCCGTTCGTCTTACCGGTAGCTGCGAGTTCCTCGATGCTTTGGCATCCGCAATCCGGGATCTCTGCTCTCGGCCACGCTCCGCCAGACAGTGACGAAGCAAGAGGCCTGCCGGGATCACGCCGATAATAAATTGGGCATTTTCCACCCGTGGCGCTCCTTATCCTGGCAGGGCCGCCGGGTGCCCCGCGGGGCCCTGCGAATTCGCTTAATGAAAATTTCTCTCGCCGTTCCTCTGTTCTTCCGCCTCGAGTTCCGCTGTTCCTCTTTATTTTTCGTCGGGAAGAATCCTACGAGCGCGTCCCTTTGCTGTTCCTCCAAAAATCCGCCAGATCGATTGATTGATCGACTGCAAAATTTTTTATATTCGGGTAGGCTGAGGCTCGAGGTAGTGTATCTCCCGCGTCTTTCGTTTCCGAAGCTCTCTCGCCTGTCGCGAGAGAGTGGCCATCCCCGTCTCTTGCCGGAATCTCTGCGGAAGAAGAAACATTTTATGGCGGTATCCAGGTTTTTAACGGGAGGAGCAATCCAGAAAATCTGTGTGTGAAAGTAAGTATACTAGGCCGGTTCTGGACCAAGGGCAATCGGGGGCGAGGGGGGGTGACGTCACGGGGGAAGGGGTCTTATCAGCAGATAAGCTTATCTTATCAGCTCAGGTTATCTGATAAGGGAATCATGTTACCTGATATGTTTATAAACAAGATAAGCGGATATCTAAGTTTTCATAAACAAGATAAGATAAGCGGCGTCTTTGAGCAATATCTAAGTTTCATAAACAAGATAAGATAAGCGGCGTCTTTGAGCGATATCTAAGTTTTCATAAACAAGATAAGATAAACGGCGTCTTTGAGCGATATCTAAGTTTTCATAAACAAGATAAGATAAGCGGCGTCTTTAAGTGATATCTAAATTTTCTCTGAAGATAAGATAAGGTAAATATTCACTGAAAATCCAAGATAAGATAAGATAAAAATTCTACGAATTATTAAGAGCTGCCGCCGATTCTTTGGTGAGCGCTGACAATTAGATATTTATTACAGCGATAAGATAAAGTGAAAATTCTGCAAATTATTAAGAACAAAAGGGCTGCCGCTAAATCCAGGCTTTAAGATATCTATTACAAGATAAGATAAGGTAAAAATCGTTATCTGTATATATTTCTAAGAAATATAAGCGGCGAAAGTATGGGGGGCGAATGTGTCGCTGCTTGCAACCTTGCGACATGTTTTTGCAGGTTGTGACGTGTCTTGCGACGTATGTATTTTTGTTTCGGCGAAGATTATCTTTCGGAGATAATCGCAATTGCGCGTTGAAGAACAAAGGAATGATTGAGATATATAATGAAGACCGATGCCGCTGCCGGGCCATCGTACCACTGGCAAGCATAGTAGTGAGCATAGTGAGTGAGTGAATTGTTTTTGCAATAAAAAATGGAGAACGCAGTAAAAAATCATTCGGGGTGTTATAAGAATGTCGAGAACTGGTATAAGCATCTCCTGAAATGCGATCATGGTGAAAAAAAAGATAACCCATTTTGTTTTAAACGTGAAGCGAAGAACATTCCGGTGATTTCGGTTGTGCAATTGTTAATAAATCGCGAACCTGGTGTGCAAAAAACCGCATACAAGAGATGTTGCCGATTTTTTGGAAATTCACAAAGACATTTTAAGAGTTACTGGTGGTTTATCTAAATGCACCAGATCGTCTAAACGACACAAGCGAGTCGCATGTTTTCAGCGTCGCTACAAAAATTGTGTCGATTATTTCACTGTAGAAAACCTTTATTTTGGCAGCATAGATATGCCTTCACCATCGGCGTCATGTAATCGCAATCATCTGAATATGATTCGGACCAAGAAATGGAGGAGTCAGATATGAGGGAATCACCGTCATTATCGCCAGATTACTTGTCGCAGCCTATTTAATTGCTTGATTAAATAGGTGTACAACATATGCGAAGAGTAGATATGTATTTGTCTTCGCGGAAGATGTAAACATGACGATAGTCAACTACTGAGCAGCCGCTATTTTTGTTTTGGCGAAGATCATCTTTCGGAGATAATTGCAATTGCGCGTTGAAGAAACAAAGGGATGATCGGGATATATAATGAAGATCGATGCCGCTGCCTGATCATAGTACGGTGACATTCATTCGCGATCATAGTAGTAGTAGTGAGCATAGTGAGTGAATTGTACAAAATGGAGAATGTTGAGCGAGACTTGGTGGTGATCTCTGATGATGAGATGGAGGTCATCACGATCTCTGATGACGAGATGGAAGTCATCACAATCTCTGATGACGAGATGAAGGTCGTCACGATCTCCGACGACAGCGACAGCGACGACGTTGACATGTACGACCCCGAATATGACAGGGAGGCCAATATCATCTTCAATGATATTGAAGAGATGGAGGTTGATGTAGTACCCATTGTTGAAGAAGAAGACGATGGTGGCGAGAAGAAGAGAATTGGAAGAAATACAACTACTGCACGACGATGGGTACGACAGTGGAAATGGTGTTCGCGAGGCGTACCACTCGCGTACGTTAGCCATACGGACCATCGCAACCCTCGACAAAGAAACGTGAGTATGCGTTATAATGGCATATGTCTCGCCAAGGGGGTCGGTGAGAATCTGCATTCCCTGTTTTATGATAAACAGGGAAAGATTCGCTACAATCACACTCATCCATAGGCACGTGGCAATGCGGTACAGAGATGTACCGCATCTTTACTGCATTGATGGTCTGGAAAGAGTATTCACACTCTTCCTGGCTAACTTGTGCCCAATCTGTCAAGGCTGTAAGTATATATATAATATGTTAAAATATATAAAATAGTATAATAATTATTATATTTCTATGTGCAGGTGCAGAGGCACAGTTTGATGACAGCGATGGCTGATGCGACCCCCTCTCTCGCAGTTGCCGGATCCAAGAATGGATACGGCACGCTGGTTTCTCTCGCCGGCTCTCTCGCTTCCAACCTTTTTTTATATATTGTTTTATATAGTTTCACAAAATTTTATTTCATATATCTTTTTATTTTTTATATATCGTTTATACATTTTTAATTTTTATTTTATAATTAATAATCGTTGTTATACGTATAGTATGTTATAGTAGCGTTTAGACATTGTATATAATTTTAGTTACAGTAAGAATATATCTTTGATTTTTATTTATTTTTATATATATCGGTATATCGGTTAATACATTGTTTAAGTGGTATTTCAGTATATCTTTTTATATGTTGTATCTTTTTATATATATTTTATTTTTAAAATTGTAATACATTTATATAATTTTATCTTATATAATTGTATATAATTAATATATATATATATATATATATATATATATATTTATACTTTATAATTTTATACTTTTATATCTTTTTATACTTTTATATTTTTTACATTTTACACACACACACAAATGTAAATTTACACATATTTTATAGATTAAAAAATATTATTATCAAATAAGTGTATTTATTTTAGATTAAAATGTCCTCCTTACCTCTTGTTCCTTTTTAAATTATAAGACAATATAAAGAAATTATTAAAAATTATTATAAATTATTTTAAAGCTCTCTCTTCTTCACATCATCTCTTCTCTCGTCGCGTGGGCCTCTCTCTCCTTCGCGTTTTTTCTCCTTCACGTCTTCTCTCTCACGCTGCCGCCGCTGCGTATTAGTTCGCCGTCTCTCTTCCTTCGCGTCTTTCTCCTTCACGTCTTTCTCCTTCGCATCTTCTCTCTCACGCTCGCATATTAGTTCGCCGTCCCTCTCTCTCCTTCGCGCTTTCTCCTTCGCATCTTCTCTCTCACGCTCGCGTATTAGTTCGCCGTCTCTCTCTCTCCTTCGCGTCTTTTTCCTTCATGCCTCTCTCGCCGGCTCTCTCGTTGCCGCCGTACTTCTCTCGCCT